>NW_026974910.1:300000-530927 GCF_030014295.1 Loxodonta africana | reverse complement strand
CAGAACTTCGGACGGGGACGAGTCACAAACACTCAGCCAATAGGAGAGGTCCAGCCTAACCGGCCAGTTCCGCAGAGCCCTCCATTTTACCCATGGACAGACAACGCCCCCTTGCGTCTTTGGCCACAAAATCCAGGGCACCCAGGGAATAACTTCACAGTAGGCAACCCCTGATGTGAACACGTTCGACACACTGGGACAGCAGGCAGGTACCTCTTTTCCACTTACGCTAGGATATCACTAGGCAAGGCGCCCTTCCTCAGCATCTGTGGCCTCTCACGTATGTGTTCACTCAGAGGAATCTCTTCATTCTACCCCTGAGACACATCACAAGTATGAGGGGCCTGAGAGAGAGCCTAGAGATGGAACGGGGGAGGCTTCTGGCTGTACTGCTTCCCCGTGGGGACAGAATAGCAGGTAGTCTCTCTGGAAGGTCTTAGCTTCTGTTGACTGACACGCGCAATACAGTAGGGGCGGACCCTGGCCAGGGGGAGCTTGTGGGCAGATGCAACCTCTCCGGCGACGAATAATTGCGCTGCTGCTTTGTATGGTGAAAACCTCCCCCCGCCAAGGGGGATGGGTAGAGAACATTGACCCACACCCGCCAGGGGCCTTTCCTGGGACTAAAGATCCCAATGTGGTCTCAACGTCGTCACCCTCTCAACACACACCTTTCCTGCACACGTAATCCTGCCTTTCTCCGTCAGGGCCCTATCCTACCAGGAAAAAAAGCAAGCCGCTCAAAAAGGCCGATGCCAGGGAAATCGAGGAAACACTGCCAGTTTCCAAATTTTTGCTGTCTACACGTCCCCGCCTCCGGTGCAAGGCTGCCTATGTGGCCGGGCTCCGAAGGCAAGGCCGAAATCCTGGCAGCCTGGGCCCCAGCAGTGCAATGGTTGATGGACCTGGGGACACGGATGACCTGTTCGCCACATACAGGAGGGATCCTTGGGCCCTTCACTGGCTCGCCATTCAGCTCCACGACGTCCACTACTGGCCCTGGCCTTTGCTTTGGCTGGTGCCCCATTAAACGTGTGCTCCGGAGCGATCTTTCTCCACCCATCACTAGCATTCTGCCACCAGGGGATATGTGAGTGTGGGAGTCACCATTTGTCACTGGCAGCAGTGTCACAAGTCACTAGACTTCCAGCTACCCGCTGACCTAGGCTGCCTTCTGCCCCAGGCAAGGTCCCGAATCCTTTATCCCAGATGCTGACACCTGGGCACTGGCGGACATTGATTTTTATCAACACAGAGGTCTGAGTGAGGGTCAGAGGGCCAGGTAGGTGAAGTCAAGGCCAGGTGGGCGGGGCTGAGGCTTCTTTGCCATCACCATAGAGACAGTCCCCCCACCGCAAGAGTGGGCGGAGCTTGGGATGGGCCTGGTGACAAGACTGAGCCAATGGCAGAGATCCGGCCCGCCAGGCAGATGACACAGGGCCCTCCATTGTGACCTCTGACCCCTAGTGGCCACAGGATTTGAGCACGCCCCGGGAAAGGCTACGCAGGCACAAGGGAGCCCCTGGTGCGGACTGCTTCAGGGCATTGGCAGAGCACGCCAGGTACCTCTTTCCCACATTCCTGAGGATATCAGTAGGCAAGGCATCCCCACTCAGCATCTCTTGCCTCTCTCTGTCTCTCTCTGCTTGTCTTCGTTCTCTGAAATCTCTTCCTTCTCCCCCTTGTCACTTCACACCTTGGAGTGCCTGACAGAGGGCCTAGAGACCAAAGAGCAAAGGGGGAAGGCCTCTGGCTCTACTGCTTGCCCATGGGGAGAGAAGTTCTGGGAGTCTATCTGGAAGGTCTAGAGAGTAGTGATTGATTGGGGAGCTACATCACGGGCGGACCTGGCCAGGTGAAGCTTGACATCACCGTGGGACCTGGCCAGGTGAAGCTCGCTGACAAGTGGCAGCCTCTCCGGAGACTACTAATTCCGCTCCTAACATTCTATGCAAATAACCGGCTGAGTGCCATGGGCAGAAAACATTGACACATACCTGCCAGAGGCCTATTCTGGGTCTGGAGAGTCCACCCTGGTCTCCCCTGCAACTCATCATCTCAGCACACACTTTGCCTGCACGCATGGAAACCGCCTCTCTCCACGAATGTCTTCACCTGCTAGGAAACACACGATGTCACTCAGCCAAAGGAGAGCACAGGCCAAGTCAACTGAAGCCCCCATTTTCAAGATTTTGCCCTCTGCTGCTCCACAGCCTCCGGTGGCACACTGCATGTGTGTCACTTCTCGGTAGACGAGGCCGAAATCCGGGCATCCAGGGCCCCAGCCGTCCAGAATCTACGGATGGCGGCATATGGATCACCTCTTTGCCTCGTACAGCAGGGAGGCCTGGGCCCTAGACTGGCTCCGCTAGAGCTCCACGACCTCAGCTATTTTCCCTGACCTTTGGCCTGTGCCCTCGTGAGTGTGTCATCTCTACTTCCACTTCTCCTCCCACCACACTGAATCCGCCACCTGCGGATACCTGAGCGTGGACATCAACATCTATCACTGGCTGCAGTGTCACAGGTCACTAGGTGTCTAGGCTCAGGCTGACCTTGTCTGTCTTCTGCCCAGGCAAGGAACCTAATCCTTCCAAGGAAATCAGGACACGTGCTCACTGGCCGACATCCTTTCTTTCATCTACACAGCGGTCTAGATGAGGGGAAAGAGGCCAGGTAGGCCAGGTGAGGGCTGAGTGTGGGGCCTAAGGCTTCTTTCCCAATCACCATGGTGACAGCCACCGGAAGGCTGGGCGGAACTTCGGACGGGGACGAGTCACAAACACTCAGCCAATAGGAGAGGTCCAGCCTAACCGGCCAGTTCCGCAGAGCCCTCCATTTTACCCATGGACAGACAACGGCCCCTTGCGTCTTTGGCCACAAAATCCAGGGCACCCAGGGAATAACTTCACAGTAGGCAACCCCTGATGTGAACACGTTCGACACACTGGGACAGCAGGCAGGTACCTCTTTTCCACTTACGCTAGGATATCACTAGGCAAGGCGCCCTTCCTCAGCATCTGTGGCCTCTCACGTATGTGTTCACTCAGAGGAATCTCTTCATTCTACCCCTGAGACACATCACAAGTATGAGGGGCCTGAGAGAGAGCCTAGAGATGGAACGGGGGAGGCTTCTGGCTGTACTGCTTCCCCGTGGGGACAGAATAGCAGGTAGTCTCTCTGGAAGGTCTTAGCTTCTGTTGACTGACACGCGCAATACAGTAGGGGCGGACCCTGGCCAGGGTGAGCTTGTGGGCAGATGCAACCTCTCCGGCGACGAATAATTGCGCTGCTGCTTTGTATGGTGAAAACCTCCCCCCGCCAAGGGGGATGGGTAGAGAACATTGACCCACACCCGCCAGGGGCCTTTCCTGGGACTAAAGATCCCAACGTGGTCCCAACGTCGTCACCCTCTCAACACACACCTTTCCTGCACACGTAATCCTGCCTTTCTCCGTCAGGGCCCTATCCTACCAGGAAAAAAAGCAAGCCGCTCAAAGAGGCCGATGCCAGGGAAATCGAGGAAACACTGCCAGTTTCCAAATTTTTGCTGTCTACACGTCCCCGCCTCCGGTGCAAGGCTGCCTATGTGGCCGGGCTCCGAAGGCAAGGCCGAAATCCTGGCAGCCTGGGCCCCAGCAGTGCAATGGTTGATGGACGTGGGGACACGGATGACCTGTTCGCCACATACAGGAGGGATCCTTGGGCCCTTCACTGGCTCGCCATTCAGCTCCACCACGTCCACTACTGGCCCTGGCCTTTGCTTTGGCTGGTGCCCCATTAAACGTGTGCTCCGGAGCGATCTTTCTCCACCCATCACTAGCATTCTGCCACCAGGGGATATGTGAGTGTGGGAGTCACCATTTGTCACTGGCAGCAGTGTCACAAGTCACTAGACTTCCAGCTACCCGCTGACCTAGGCTGCCTTCTGCCCCAGGCAAGGTCCCGAATCCTTTATCCCAGATGCTGACACCTGGGCACTGGCGGACATTGATTTTTATCAACACAGAGGTCTGAGTGAGGGTCAGAGGGCCAGGTAGGTGAAGTGAAGGCCAGGTGGGCGGGGCTGAGGCTTCTTTGCCATCACCATAGAGACAGTCCCCCCACCGCAAGAGTGGGCGGAGCTTGGGATGGGCCTGGTGACAAGACTGAGCCAATGGCAGAGATCCGGCCCGCCAGGCAGATGACACAGGGCCCTCCATTGGGACCTATGACCCCTAGTGGCCACAGGATTTGAGCACGCCCCGGGAAAGGCTACGCAGGCACAAGGGAGCCCCTGGTGCGGACTGCTTCAGGGCATTGGCAGAGCACGCCAGGTACCTCTTTCCCACTTTCCTGAGGATATCAGTAGGCAAGGCATCCCCACTCAGCATCTCTTGCCTCTCTCTGTCTCTCTCTGCTTGTCTTCGTTCTCTGAAATCTCTTCCTTCTCCCCCTTGTCACTTCACACCTTGGAGTGCCTGACAGAGGGCCTAGAGACCAAAGAGCAAAGGGGGAAGGCCTCTGGCTCTACTGCTTGCCCATGGGGAGAGAAGTTCTGGGAGTCTATCTGGAAGGTCTAGAGAGTAGTGATTGATTGGGGAGATACATCACGGGCGGACCTGGCCAGGTGAAGCTTGACATCACCGTGGGACCTGGCCAGGTGAAGCTCGCTGACAAGTGGCAGCCTCTCCGGAGACTACTAATTCCGCTCCTAACATTCTATGCAAATAACCGGCTGAGTGCCATGGGCAGAAAACATTGACACATACCTGCCAGAGGCCTATTCTGGGTCTGGAGAGTCCACCCTGGTCTCCCCTGCAACTCATCATCTCAGCACACACTTTGCCTGCACGCATGGAAACCGCCTCTCTCCACGAATGTCTTCACCTGCTAGGAAACACACGATGTCACTCAGCCAAAGGAGAGCACAGGCCAAGTCAACTGAAGCCCCCATTTTCAAGATTTTGCCCTCTGCTGCTCCACAGCCTCCGGTGGCACACTGCATGTGCGTCACTTCTCGGTAGACGAGGCCGAAATCCGGGCATCCAGGGCCCCAGCCGTCCAGAATCTACGGATGGCGGCATATGGATCACCTCTTTGCCTCGTACAGCAGGGAGGCCTGGGCCCTAGACTGGCTCCGCTAGAGCTCCACGACCTCAGCTATTTTCCCTGACCTTTGGCCTGTGCCCTCCTGAGTGTGTCATCTCTACTTCCACTTCTCTTCCCACCACACTGAATCCGCCACCTGCGGATACCTGAGCGTGAGCATCAACATCTATCACTGGCTGCAGTGTCACAGGTCACTAGGTGTCTAGGCTCAGGCTGACCTTGGCTGTCTTCTGCCCAGGCAAGGAACCTAATCCTTCCAAGGAAATCAGGACACGTGCTCACTGGCCGACATCCTTTCTTTCATCCATGCAGCGGTCTAGATGAGGGGAAAGAGGCCAGGTAGGCCAGGTGAGGGCTGAGTGTGGGGCCTAAGGCTTCTTTCCCAATCACCATGGTGACAGCCACCGGAAGGCTGGGCGGAACTTCGGACGGGGACGAGTCACAAACACTCAGCCAATAGGAGAGGTCCAGCCTAACCGGCCAGTTCCGCAGAGCCCTCCATTTTACCCATGGACAGACAACGGCCCCTTGCGTCTTTGGCCACAAAATCCAGGGCACCCAGGGAATAACTTCACAGTAGGCAACCCCTGATGTGAACACGTTCGACACACTGGGACAGCAGGCAGGTACCTCTTTTCCACTTACGCTAGGATATCACTAGGCAAGGCGCCCTTCCTCAGCATCTGTGGCCTCTCACGTATGTGTTCACTCAGAGGAATCTCTTCATTCTACCCCTGAGACACATCACAAGTATGAGGGGCCTGAGAGAGAGCCTAGAGATGGAACGGGGGAGGCTTCTGGCTGTACTGCTTCCCCGTGGGGACAGAATAGCAGGTAGTCTCTCTGGAAGGTCTTAGCTTCTGTTGACTGACACGCGCAATACAGTAGGGGCGGACCCTGGCCAGGGGGAGCTTGTGGGCAGATGCAACCACTCCGGCGACGAATAATTGCGCTGCTGCTTTGTATGGTGAAAACCTCCCCCCGCCAAGGGGGATGGGTAGAGAACATTGACCCACACCCGCCAGGGGCCTTTCCTGGGACTAAAGATCCCAATGTGGTCTCAACGTCGTCACCCTCTCAACACACACCTTTCCTGCACACGTAATCCTGCCTTTCTCCGTCAGGGCCCTATCCTACCAGGAAAAAAAGCAAGCCGCTCAAAAAGGCCGATGCCAGGGAAATCGAGGAAACACTGCCAGTTTCCAAATTTTTGCTGTCTACACGTCCCCGCCTCCGGTGCAAGGCTGCCTATGTGGCCGGGCTCCGAAGGCAAGGCCGAAATCCTGGCAGCCTGGGCCCCAGCAGTGAAATGGTTGATGGACCTGGGGACACGGATGACCTGTTCGCCACATACAGGAGGGATCCTTGGGCCCTTCACTGGCTCGCCATTCAGCTCCACGACGTCCACTACTGGCCCTGGCCTTTGCTTTGGCTGGTGCCCCATTAAACGTGTGCTCCGGAGCGATCTTTCTCCACCCATCACTAGCATTCTGCCACCAGGGGATATGTGAGTGTGGGAGTCACCATTTGTCACTGGCAGCAGTGTCACAAGTCACTAGACTTCCAGCTACCCGCTGACCTAGGCTGCCTTCTGCCCCAGGCAAGGTCCCGAATCCTTTATCCCAGATGCTGACACCTGGGCACTGGCGGACATTGATTTTTATCAACACAGAGGTCTGAGTGAGGGTCAGAGGGCCAGGTAGGTGAAGTCAAGGCCAGGTGGGCGGGGCTGAGGCTTCTTTGCCATCACCATAGAGACAGTCCCCCCACCGCAAGAGTGGGCGGAGCTTGGGATGGGCCTGGTGACAAGACTGAGCCAATGGCAGAGATCCGGCCCGCCAGGCAGATGACACAGGGCCCTCCATTGTGACCTCTGACCCCTAGTGGCCACAGGATTTGAGCACGCCCCGGGAAAGGCTACGCAGGCACAAGGGAGCCCCTGGTGCGGACTGCTTCAGGGCATTGGCAGAGCACGCCAGGTACCTCTTTCCCACATTCCTGAGGATATCAGTAGGCAAGGCATCCCCACTCAGCATCTCTTGCCTCTCTCTGTCTCTCTCTGCTTGTCTTCGTTCTCTGAAATCTCTTCCTTCTCCCCCTTGTCACTTCACACCTTGGAGTGCCTGACAGAGGGCCTAGAGACCAAAGAGCAAAGGGGGAAGGCCTCTGGCTCTACTGCTTGCCCATGGGGACAGAAGTTCTGGGAGTCTATCTGGAAGGTCTAGAGAGTAGTGATTGATTGGGGAGCTACATCACGGGCGGACCTGGCCAGGTGAAGCTTGACATCACCGTGGGACCTGGCCAGGTGAAGCTCGCTGACAAGTGGCAGCCTCTCCGGAGACTACTAATTCCGCTCCTAACATTCTATGCAAATAACCGGCTGAGTGCCATGGGCAGAAAACATTGACACATACCTGCCAGAGGCCTATTCTGGGTCTGGAGAGTCCACCCTGGTCTCCCCTGCAACTCATCATCTCAGCACACACTTTGCCTGCACGCATGGAAACCGCCTCTCTCCACGAATGTCTTCACCTGCTAGGAAACACACGATGTCACTCAGCCAAAGGAGAGCACAGGCCAAGTCAACTGAAGCCCCCATTTTCAAGATTTTGCCCTCTGCTGCTCCACAGCCTCCGGTGGCACACTGCATGTGTGTCACTTCTCGGTAGACGAGGCCGAAATCCGGGCATCCAGGGCCCCAGCCGTCCAGAATCTACGGATGGCGGCATATGGATCACCTCTTTGCCTCGTACAGCAGGGAGGCCTGGGCCCTAGACTGGCTCCGCTAGAGCTCCACGACCTCAGCTATTTTCCCTGACCTTTGGCCTGTGCCCTCGTGAGTGTGTCATCTCTACTTCCACTTCTCCTCCCACCACACTGAATCCGCCACCTGCGGATACCTGAGCGTGGACATCAACATCTATCACTGGCTGCAGTGTCACAGGTCACTAGGTGTCTAGGCTCAGGCTGACCTTGTCTGTCTTCTGCCCAGGCAAGGAACCTAATCCTTCCAAGGAAATCAGGACACGTGCTCACTGGCCGACATCCTTTCTTTCATCTACACAGCGGTCTAGATGAGGGGAAAGAGGCCAGGTAGGCCAGGTGAGGGCTGAGTGTGGGGCCTAAGGCTTCTTTCCCAATCACCATGGTGACAGCCACCGGAAGGCTGGGCGGAACTTCGGACGGGGACGAGTCACAAACACTCAGCCAATAGGAGAGGTCCAGCCTAACCGGCCAGTTCCGCAGAGCCCTCCATTTTACCCATGGACAGACAACGGCCCCTTGCGTCTTTGGCCACAAAATCCAGGGCACCCAGGGAATAACTTCACAGTAGGCAACCCCTGATGTGAACACGTTCGACACACTGGGACAGCAGGCAGGTACCTCTTTTCCACTTACGCTAGGATATCACTAGGCAAGGCGCCCTTCCTCAGCATCTGTGGCCTCTCACGTATGTGTTCACTCAGAGGAATCTCTTCATTCTACCCCTGAGACACATCACAAGTATGAGGGGCCTGAGAGAGAGCCTAGAGATGGAACGGGGGAGGCTTCTGGCTGTACTGCTTCCCCGTGGGGACAGAATAGCAGGTAGTCTCTCTGGAAGGTCTTAGCTTCTGTTGACTGACACGCGCAATACAGTAGGGGCGGACCCTGGCCAGGGGGAGCTTGTGGGCAGATGCAACCTCTCCGGCGACGAATAATTGCGCTGCTGCTTTGTATGGTGAAAACCTCCCCCCGCCAAGGGGGATGGGTAGAGAACATTGACCCACACCCGCCAGGGGCCTTTCCTGGGACTAAAGATCCCAACGTGGTCCCAACGTCGTCACCCTCTCAACACACACCTTTCCTGCACACGTAATCCTGCCTTTCTCCGTCAGGGCCCTATCCTACCAGGAAAAAAAGCAAGCCGCTCAAAGAGGCCCATGCCAGGGAAATCGAGGAAACACTGCCAGTTTCCAAATTTTTGCTGTCTACACGTCCCCGCCTCCGGTGCAAGGCTGCCTATGTGGCCGGGCTCCGAAGGCAAGGCCGAAATCCTGGCAGCCTGGGCCCCAGCAGTGCAATGGTTGATGGACGTGGGGACACGGATGACCTGTTCGCCACATACAGGAGGGATCCTTGGGCCCTTCACTGGCTCGCCATTCAGCTCCACCACGTCCACTACTGGCCCTGGCCTTTGCTTTGGCTGGTGCCCCATTAAACGTGTGCTCCGGAGCGATCTTTCTCCACCCATCACTAGCATTCTGCCACCAGGGGATATGTGAGTGTGGGAGTCACCATTTGTCACTGGCAGCAGTGTCACAAGTCACTAGACTTCCAGCTACCCGCTGACCTAGGCTGCCTTCTGCCCCAGGCAAGGTCCCGAATCCTTTATCCCAGATGCTGACACCTGGGCACTGGCGGACATTGATTTTTATCAACACAGAGGTCTGAGTGAGGGTCAGAGGGCCAGGTAGGTGAAGTCAAGGCCAGGTGGGCGGGGCTGAGGCTTCTTTGCCATCACCATAGAGACAGTCCCCCCACCGCAAGAGTGGGCGGAGCTTGGGATGGGCCTGGTGACAAGACTGAGCCAATGGCAGAGATCCGGCCCGCCAGGCAGATGACACAGGGCCCTCCATTGTGACCTATGACCCCTAGTGGCCACAGGATTTGAGCACGCCCCGGGAAAGGCTACGCAGGCACAAGGGAGCCCCTGGTGCGGACTGCTTCAGGGCATTGGCAGAGCACGCCAGGTACCTCTTTCCCACTTTCCTGAGGATATCAGTAGGCAAGGCATCCCCACTCAGCATCTCTTGCCTCTCTCTGTCTCTCTCTGCTTGTCTTCGTTCTCTGAAATCTCTTCCTTCTCCCCCTTGTCACTTCACACCTTGGAGTGCCTGACAGAGGGCCTAGAGACCAAAGAGCAAAGGGGGAAGGCCTCTGGCTCTACTGCTTGCCCATGGGGACAGAAGTTCTGGGAGTCTATCTGGAAGGTCTAGAGAGTAGTGATTGATTGGGGAGATACATCACGGGCGGACCTGGCCAGGTGAAGCTTGACATCACCGTGGGACCTGGCCAGGTGAAGCTCGCTGACAAGTGGCAGCCTCTCCGGAGACTACTAATTCCGCTCCTAACATTCTATGCAAATAACCGGCTGAGTGCCATGGGCAGAAAACATTGACACATACCTGCCAGAGGCCTATTCTGGGTCTGGAGAGTCCACCCTGGTCTCCCCTGCAACTCATCATCTCAGCACACACTTTGCCTGCACGCATGGAAACCGCCTCTCTCCACGAATGTCTTCACCTGCTAGGAAACACACGATGTCACTCAGCCAAAGGAGAGCACAGGCCAAGTCAACTGAAGCCCCCATTTTCAAGATTTTGCCCTCTGCTGCTCCACAGCCTCCGGTGGCACACTGCATGTGCGTCACTTCTCGGTAGACGAGGCCGAAATCCGGGCATCCAGGGCCCCAGCCGTCCAGAATCTACGGATGGCGGCATATGGATCACCTCTTTGCCTCGTACAGCAGGGAGGCCTGGGCCCTAGACTGGCTCCGCTAGAGCTCCACGACCTCAGCTATTTTCCCTGACCTTTGGCCTGTGCCCTCCTGAGTGTGTCATCTCTACTTCCACTTCTCTTCCCACCACACTGAATCCGCCACCTGCGGATACCTGAGCGTGAGCATCAACATCTATCACTGGCTGCAGTGTCACAGGTCACTAGGTGTCTAGGCTCAGGCTGACCTTGGCTGTCTTCTGCCCAGGCAAGGAACCTAATCCTTCCAAGGAAATCAGGACACGTGCTCACTGGCCGACATCCTTTCTTTCATCCATGCAGCGGTCTAGATGAGGGGAAAGAGGCCAGGTAGGCCAGGTGAGGGCTGAGTGTGGGGCCTAAGGCTTCTTTCCCAATCACCATGGTGACAGCCACCGGAAGGCTGGGCGGAACTTCGGACGGGGACGAGTCACAAACACTCAGCCAATAGGAGAGGTCCAGCCTAACCGGCCAGTTCCGCAGAGCCCTCCATTTTACCCATGGACAGACAACGGCCCCTTGCGTCTTTGGCCACAAAATCCAGGGCACCCAGGGAATAACTTCACAGTAGGCAACCCCTGATGTGAACACGTTCGACACACTGGGACAGCAGGCAGGTACCTCTTTTCCACTTACGCTAGGATATCACTAGGCAAGGCGCCCTTCCTCAGCATCTGTGGCCTCTCACGTATGTGTTCACTCAGAGGAATCTCTTCATTCTACCCCTGAGACACATCACAAGTATGAGGGGCCTGAGAGAGAGCCTAGAGATGGAACGGGGGAGGCTTCTGGCTGTACTGCTTCCCCGTGGGGACAGAATAGCAGGTAGTCTCTCTGGAAGGTCTTAGCTTCTGTTGACTGACACGCGCAATACAGTAGGGGCGGACCCTGGCCAGGGGGAGCTTGTGGGCAGATGCAACCTCTCCGGCGACGAATAATTGCGCTGCTGCTTTGTATGGTGAAAACCTCCCCCCGCCAAGGGGGATGGGTAGAGAACATTGACCCACACCCGCCAGGGGCCTTTCCTGGGACTAAAGATCCCAACGTGGTCCCAACGTCGTCACCCTCTCAACACACACCTTTCCTGCACACGTAATCCTGCCTTTCTCCGTCAGGGCCCTATCCTACCAGGAAAAAAAGCAAGCCGCTCAAAGAGGCCCATGCCAGGGAAATCGAGGAAACACTGCCAGTTTCCAAATTTTTGCTGTCTACACGTCCCCGCCTCCGGTGCAAGGCTGCCTATGTGGCCGGGCTCCGAAGGCAAGGCCGAAATCCTGGCAGCCTGGGCCCCAGCAGTGCAATGGTTGATGGACGTGGGGACACGGATGACCTGTTCGCCACATACAGGAGGGATCCTTGGGCCCTTCACTGGCTCGCCATTCAGCTCCACCACGTCCACTACTGGCCCTGGCCTTTGCTTTGGCTGGTGCCCCATTAAACGTGTGCTCCGGAGCGATCTTTCTCCACCCATCACTAGCATTCTGCCACCAGGGGATATGTGAGTGTGGGAGTCACCATTTGTCACTGGCAGCAGTGTCACAAGTCACTAGACTTCCAGCTACCCGCTGACCTAGGCTGCCTTCTGCCCCAGGCAAGGTCCCGAATCCTTTATCCCAGATGCTGACACCTGGGCACTGGCGGACATTGATTTTTATCAACACAGAGGTCTGAGTGAGGGTCAGAGGGCCAGGTAGGTGAAGTCAAGGCCAGGTGGGCGGGGCTGAGGCTTCTTTGCCATCACCATAGAGACAGTCCCCCCACCGCAAGAGTGGGCGGAGCTTGGGATGGGCCTGGTGACAAGACTGAGCCAATGGCAGAGATCCGGCCCGCCAGGCAGATGACACAGGGCCCTCCATTGTGACCTATGACCCCTAGTGGCCACAGGATTTGAGCACGCCCCGGGAAAGGCTACGCAGGCACAAGGGAGCCCCTGGTGCGGACTGCTTCAGGGCATTGGCAGAGCACGCCAGGTACCTCTTTCCCACTTTCCTGAGGATATCAGTAGGCAAGGCATCCCCACTCAGCATCTCTTGCCTCTCTCTGTCTCTCTCTGCTTGTCTTCGTTCTCTGAAATCTCTTCCTTCTCCCCCTTGTCACTTCACACCTTGGAGTGCCTGACAGAGGGCCTAGAGACCAAAGAGCAAAGGGGGAAGGCCTCTGGCTCTACTGCTTGCCCATGGGGAGAGAAGTTCTGGGAGTCTATCTGGAAGGTCTAGAGAGTAGTGATTGATTGGGGAGATACATCACGGGCGGACCTGGCCAGGTGAAGCTTGACATCACCGTGGGACCTGGCCAGGTGAAGCTCGCTGACAAGTGGCAGCCTCTCCGGAGACTACTAATTCCGCTCCTAACATTCTATGCAAATAACCGGCTGAGTGCCATGGGCAGAAAACATTGACACATACCTGCCAGAGGCCTATTCTGGGTCTGGAGAGTCCACCCTGGTCTCCCCTGCAACTCATCATCTCAGCACACACTTTGCCTGCACGCATGGAAACCGCCTCTCTCCACGAATGTCTTCACCTGCTAGGAAACACACGATGTCACTCAGCCAAAGGAGAGCACAGGCCAAGTCAACTGAAGCCCCCATTTTCAAGATTTTGCCCTCTGCTGCTCCACAGCCTCCGGTGGCACACTGCATGTGCGTCACTTCTCGGTAGACGAGGCCGAAATCCGGGCATCCAGGGCCCCAGCCGTCCAGAATCTACGGATGGCGGCATATGGATCACCTCTTTGCCTCGTACAGCAGGGAGGCCTGGGCCCTAGACTGGCTCCGCTAGAGCTCCACGACCTCAGCTATTTTCCCTGACCTTTGGCCTGTGCCCTCCTGAGTGTGTCATCTCTACTTCCACTTCTCTTCCCACCACACTGAATCCGCCACCTGCGGATACCTGAGCGTGAGCATCAACATCTATCACTGGCTGCAGTGTCACAGGTCACTAGGTGTCTAGGCTCAGGCTGACCTTGGCTGTCTTCTGCCCAGGCAAGGAACCTAATCCTTCCAAGGAAATCAGGACACGTGCTCACTGGCCGACATCCTTTCTTTCATCCATGCAGCGGTCTAGATGAGGGGAAAGAGGCCAGGTAGGCCAGGTGAGGGCTGAGTGTGGGGCCTAAGGCTTCTTTCCCAATCACCATGGTGACAGCCACCGGAAGGCTGGGCGGAACTTCGGACGGGGACGAGTCACAAACACTCAGCCAATAGGAGAGGTCCAGCCTAACCGGCCAGTTCCGCAGAGCCCTCCATTTTACCCATGGACAGACAACGGCCCCTTGCGTCTTTGGCCACAAAATCCAGGGCACCCAGGGAATAACTTCACAGTAGGCAACCCCTGATGTGAACACGTTCGACACACTGGGACAGCAGGCAGGTACCTCTTTTCCACTTACGCTAGGATATCACTAGGCAAGGCGCCCTTCCTCAGCATCTGTGGCCTCTCACGTATGTGTTCACTCAGAGGAATCTCTTCATTCTACCCCTGAGACACATCACAAGTATGAGGGGCCTGAGAGAGAGCCTAGAGATGGAACGGGGGAGGCTTCTGGCTGTACTGCTTCCCCGTGGGGACAGAATAGCAGGTAGTCTCTCTGGAAGGTCTTAGCTTCTGTTGACTGACACGCGCAATACAGTAGGGGCGGACCCTGGCCAGGGGGAGCTTGTGGGCAGATGCAACCACTCCGGCGACGAATAATTGCGCTGCTGCTTTGTATGGTGAAAACCTCCCCCCGCCAAGGGGGATGGGTAGAGAACATTGACCCACACCCGCCAGGGGCCTTTCCTGGGACTAAAGATCCCAATGTGGTCTCAACGTCGTCACCCTCTCAACACACACCTTTCCTGCACACGTAATCCTGCCTTTCTCCGTCAGGGCCCTATCCTACCAGGAAAAAAAGCAAGCCGCTCAAAAAGGCCGATGCCAGGGAAATCGAGGAAACACTGCCAGTTTCCAAATTTTTGCTGTCTACACGTCCCCGCCTCCGGTGCAAGGCTGCCTATGTGGCCGGGCTCCGAAGGCAAGGCCGAAATCCTGGCAGCCTGGGCCCCAGCAGTGAAATGGTTGATGGACCTGGGGACACGGATGACCTGTTCGCCACATACAGGAGGGATCCTTGGGCCCTTCACTGGCTCGCCATTCAGCTCCACGACGTCCACTACTGGCCCTGGCCTTTGCTTTGGCTGGTGCCCCATTAAACGTGTGCTCCGGAGCGATCTTTCTCCACCCATCACTAGCATTCTGCCACCAGGGGATATGTGAGTGTGGGAGTCACCATTTGTCACTGGCAGCAGTGTCACAAGTCACTAGACTTCCAGCTACCCGCTGACCTAGGCTGCCTTCTGCCCCAGGCAAGGTCCCGAATCCTTTATCCCAGATGCTGACACCTGGGCACTGGCGGACATTGATTTTTATCAACACAGAGGTCTGAGTGAGGGTCAGAGGGCCAGGTAGGTGAAGTCAAGGCCAGGTGGGCGGGGCTGAGGCTTCTTTGCCATCACCATAGAGACAGTCCCCCCACCGCAAGAGTGGGCGGAGCTTGGGATGGGCCTGGTGACAAGACTGAGCCAATGGCAGAGATCCGGCCCGCCAGGCAGATGACACAGGGCCCTCCATTGTGACCTCTGACCCCTAGTGGCCACAGGATTTGAGCACGCCCCGGGAAAGGCTACGCAGGCACAAGGGAGCCCCTGGTGCGGACTGCTTCAGGGCATTGGCAGAGCACGCCAGGTACCTCTTTCCCACATTCCTGAGGATATCAGTAGGCAAGGCATCCCCACTCAGCATCTCTTGCCTCTCTCTGTCTCTCTCTGCTTGTCTTCGTTCTCTGAAATCTCTTCCTTCTCCCCCTTGTCACTTCACACCTTGGAGTGCCTGACAGAGGGCCTAGAGACCAAAGAGCAAAGGGGGAAGGCCTCTGGCTCTACTGCTTGCCCATGGGGACAGAAGTTCTGGGAGTCTATCTGGAAGGTCTAGAGAGTAGTGATTGATTGGGGAGCTACATCACGGGCGGACCTGGCCAGGTGAAGCTTGACATCACCGTGGGACCTGGCCAGGTGAAGCTCGCTGACAAGTGGCAGCCTCTCCGGAGACTACTAATTCCGCTCCTAACATTCTATGCAAATAACCGGCTGAGTGCCATGGGCAGAAAACATTGACACATACCTGCCAGAGGCCTATTCTGGGTCTGGAGAGTCCACCCTGGTCTCCCCTGCAACTCATCATCTCAGCACACACTTTGCCTGCACGCATGGAAACCGCCTCTCTCCACGAATGTCTTCACCTGCTAGGAAACACACGATGTCACTCAGCCAAAGGAGAGCACAGGCCAAGTCAACTGAAGCCCCCATTTTCAAGATTTTGCCCTCTGCTGCTCCACAGCCTCCGGTGGCACACTGCATGTGTGTCACTTCTCGGTAGACGAGGCCGAAATCCGGGCATCCAGGGCCCCAGCCGTCCAGAATCTACGGATGGCGGCATATGGATCACCTCTTTGCCTCGTACAGCAGGGAGGCCTGGGCCCTAGACTGGCTCCGCTAGAGCTCCACGACCTCAGCTATTTTCCCTGACCTTTGGCCTGTGCCCTCGTGAGTGTGTCATCTCTACTTCCACTTCTCCTCCCACCACACTGAATCCGCCACCTGCGGATACCTGAGCGTGGACATCAACATCTATCACTGGCTGCAGTGTCACAGGTCACTAGGTGTCTAGGCTCAGGCTGACCTTGTCTGTCTTCTGCCCAGGCAAGGAACCTAATCCTTCCAAGGAAATCAGGACACGTGCTCACTGGCCGACATCCTTTCTTTCATCTACACAGCGGTCTAGATGAGGGGAAAGAGGCCAGGTAGGCCAGGTGAGGGCTGAGTGTGGGGCCTAAGGCTTCTTTCCCAATCACCATGGTGACAGCCACCGGAAGGCTGGGCGGAACTTCGGACGGGGACGAGTCACAAACACTCAGCCAATAGGAGAGGTCCAGCCTAACCGGCCAGTTCCGCAGAGCCCTCCATTTTACCCATGGACAGACAACGGCCCCTTGCGTCTTTGGCCACAAAATCCAGGGCACCCAGGGAATAACTTCACAGTAGGCAACCCCTGATGTGAACACGTTCGACACACTGGGACAGCAGGCAGGTACCTCTTTTCCACTTACGCTAGGATATCACTAGGCAAGGCGCCCTTCCTCAGCATCTGTGGCCTCTCACGTATGTGTTCACTCAGAGGAATCTCTTCATTCTACCCCTGAGACACATCACAAGTATGAGGGGCCTGAGAGAGAGCCTAGAGATGGAACGGGGGAGGCTTCTGGCTGTACTGCTTCCCCGTGGGGACAGAATAGCAGGTAGTCTCTCTGGAAGGTCTTAGCTTCTGTTGACTGACACGCGCAATACAGTAGGGGCGGACCCTGGCCAGGGGGAGCTTGTGGGCAGATGCAACCTCTCCGGCGACGAATAATTGCGCTGCTGCTTTGTATGGTGAAAACCTCCCCCCGCCAAGGGGGATGGGTAGAGAACATTGACCCACACCCGCCAGGGGCCTTTCCTGGGACTAAAGATCCCAACGTGGTCCCAACGTCGTCACCCTCTCAACACACACCTTTCCTGCACACGTAATCCTGCCTTTCTCCGTCAGGGCCCTATCCTACCAGGAAAAAAAGCAAGCCGCTCAAAGAGGCCCATGCCAGGGAAATCGAGGAAACACTGCCAGTTTCCAAATTTTTGCTGTCTACACGTCCCCGCCTCCGGTGCAAGGCTGCCTATGTGGCCGGGCTCCGAAGGCAAGGCCGAAATCCTGGCAGCCTGGGCCCCAGCAGTGCAATGGTTGATGGACGTGGGGACACGGATGACCTGTTCGCCACATACAGGAGGGATCCTTGGGCCCTTCACTGGCTCGCCATTCAGCTCCACCACGTCCACTACTGGCCCTGGCCTTTGCTTTGGCTGGTGCCCCATTAAACGTGTGCTCCGGAGCGATCTTTCTCCACCCATCACTAGCATTCTGCCACCAGGGGATATGTGAGTGTGGGAGTCACCATTTGTCACTGGCAGCAGTGTCACAAGTCACTAGACTTCCAGCTACCCGCTGACCTAGGCTGCCTTCTGCCCCAGGCAAGGTCCCGAATCCTTTATCCCAGATGCTGACACCTGGGCACTGGCGGACATTGATTTTTATCAACACAGAGGTCTGAGTGAGGGTCAGAGGGCCAGGTAGGTGAAGTCAAGGCCAGGTGGGCGGGGCTGAGGCTTCTTTGCCATCACCATAGAGACAGTCCCCCCACCGCAAGAGTGGGCGGAGCTTGGGATGGGCCTGGTGACAAGACTGAGCCAATGGCAGAGATCCGGCCCGCCAGGCAGATGACACAGGGCCCTCCATTGTGACCTATGACCCCTAGTGGCCACAGGATTTGAGCACGCCCCGGGAAAGGCTACGCAGGCACAAGGGAGCCCCTGGTGCGGACTGCTTCAGGGCATTGGCAGAGCACGCCAGGTACCTCTTTCCCACTTTCCTGAGGATATCAGTAGGCAAGGCATCCCCACTCAGCATCTCTTGCCTCTCTCTGTCTCTCTCTGCTTGTCTTCGTTCTCTGAAATCTCTTCCTTCTCCCCCTTGTCACTTCACACCTTGGAGTGCCTGACAGAGGGCCTAGAGACCAAAGAGCAAAGGGGGAAGGCCTCTGGCTCTACTGCTTGCCCATGGGGACAGAAGTTCTGGGAGTCTATCTGGAAGGTCTAGAGAGTAGTGATTGATTGGGGAGATACATCACGGGCGGACCTGGCCAGGTGAAGCTTGACATCACCGTGGGACCTGGCCAGGTGAAGCTCGCTGACAAGTGGCAGCCTCTCCGGAGACTACTAATTCCGCTCCTAACATTCTATGCAAATAACCGGCTGAGTGCCATGGGCAGAAAACATTGACACATACCTGCCAGAGGCCTATTCTGGGTCTGGAGAGTCCACCCTGGTCTCCCCTGCAACTCATCATCTCAGCACACACTTTGCCTGCACGCATGGAAACCGCCTCTCTCCACGAATGTCTTCACCTGCTAGGAAACACACGATGTCACTCAGCCAAAGGAGAGCACAGGCCAAGTCAACTGAAGCCCCCATTTTCAAGATTTTGCCCTCTGCTGCTCCACAGCCTCCGGTGGCACACTGCATGTGCGTCACTTCTCGGTAGACGAGGCCGAAATCCGGGCATCCAGGGCCCCAGCCGTCCAGAATCTACGGATGGCGGCATATGGATCACCTCTTTGCCTCGTACAGCAGGGAGGCCTGGGCCCTAGACTGGCTCCGCTAGAGCTCCACGACCTCAGCTATTTTCCCTGACCTTTGGCCTGTGCCCTCCTGAGTGTGTCATCTCTACTTCCACTTCTCTTCCCACCACACTGAATCCGCCACCTGCGGATACCTGAGCGTGAGCATCAACATCTATCACTGGCTGCAGTGTCACAGGTCACTAGGTGTCTAGGCTCAGGCTGACCTTGGCTGTCTTCTGCCCAGGCAAGGAACCTAATCCTTCCAAGGAAATCAGGACACGTGCTCACTGGCCGACATCCTTTCTTTCATCCATGCAGCGGTCTAGATGAGGGGAAAGAGGCCAGGTAGGCCAGGTGAGGGCTGAGTGTGGGGCCTAAGGCTTCTTTCCCAATCACCATGGTGACAGCCACCGGAAGGCTGGGCGGAACTTCGGACGGGGACGAGTCACAAACACTCAGCCAATAGGAGAGGTCCAGCCTAACCGGCCAGTTCCGCAGAGCCCTCCATTTTACCCATGGACAGACAACGGCCCCTTGCGTCTTTGGCCACAAAATCCAGGGCACCCAGGGAATAACTTCACAGTAGGCAACCCCTGATGTGAACACGTTCGACACACTGGGACAGCAGGCAGGTACCTCTTTTCCACTTACGCTAGGATATCACTAGGCAAGGCGCCCTTCCTCAGCATCTGTGGCCTCTCACGTATGTGTTCACTCAGAGGAATCTCTTCATTCTACCCCTGAGACACATCACAAGTATGAGGGGCCTGAGAGAGAGCCTAGAGATGGAACGGGGGAGGCTTCTGGCTGTACTGCTTCCCCGTGGGGACAGAATAGCAGGTAGTCTCTCTGGAAGGTCTTAGCTTCTGTTGACTGACACGCGCAATACAGTAGGGGCGGACCCTGGCCAGGGGGAGCTTGTGGGCAGATGCAACCTCTCCGGCGACGAATAATTGCGCTGCTGCTTTGTATGGTGAAAACCTCCCCCCGCCAAGGGGGATGGGTAGAGAACATTGACCCACACCCGCCAGGGGCCTTTCCTGGGACTAAAGATCCCAACGTGGTCCCAACGTCGTCACCCTCTCAACACACACCTTTCCTGCACACGTAATCCTGCCTTTCTCCGTCAGGGCCCTATCCTACCAGGAAAAAAAGCAAGCCGCTCAAAGAGGCCCATGCCAGGGAAATCGAGGAAACACTGCCAGTTTCCAAATTTTTGCTGTCTACACGTCCCCGCCTCCGGTGCAAGGCTGCCTATGTGGCCGGGCTCCGAAGGCAAGGCCGAAATCCTGGCAGCCTGGGCCCCAGCAGTGCAATGGTTGATGGACGTGGGGACACGGATGACCTGTTCGCCACATACAGGAGGGATCCTTGGGCCCTTCACTGGCTCGCCATTCAGCTCCACCACGTCCACTACTGGCCCTGGCCTTTGCTTTGGCTGGTGCCCCATTAAACGTGTGCTCCGGAGCGATCTTTCTCCACCCATCACTAGCATTCTGCCACCAGGGGATATGTGAGTGTGGGAGTCACCATTTGTCACTGGCAGCAGTGTCACAAGTCACTAGACTTCCAGCTACCCGCTGACCTAGGCTGCCTTCTGCCCCAGGCAAGGTCCCGAATCCTTTATCCCAGATGCTGACACCTGGGCACTGGCGGACATTGATTTTTATCAACACAGAGGTCTGAGTGAGGGTCAGAGGGCCAGGTAGGTGAAGTCAAGGCCAGGTGGGCGGGGCTGAGGCTTCTTTGCCATCACCATAGAGACAGTCCCCCCACCGCAAGAGTGGGCGGAGCTTGGGATGGGCCTGGTGACAAGACTGAGCCAATGGCAGAGATCCGGCCCGCCAGGCAGATGACACAGGGCCCTCCATTGTGACCTATGACCCCTAGTGGCCACAGGATTTGAGCACGCCCCGGGAAAGGCTACGCAGGCACAAGGGAGCCCCTGGTGCGGACTGCTTCAGGGCATTGGCAGAGCACGCCAGGTACCTCTTTCCCACTTTCCTGAGGATATCAGTAGGCAAGGCATCCCCACTCAGCATCTCTTGCCTCTCTCTGTCTCTCTCTGCTTGTCTTCGTTCTCTGAAATCTCTTCCTTCTCCCCCTTGTCACTTCACACCTTGGAGTGCCTGACAGAGGGCCTAGAGACCAAAGAGCAAAGGGGGAAGGCCTCTGGCTCTACTGCTTGCCCATGGGGAGAGAAGTTCTGGGAGTCTATCTGGAAGGTCTAGAGAGTAGTGATTGATTGGGGAGATACATCACGGGCGGACCTGGCCAGGTGAAGCTTGACATCACCGTGGGACCTGGCCAGGTGAAGCTCGCTGACAAGTGGCAGCCTCTCCGGAGACTACTAATTCCGCTCCTAACATTCTATGCAAATAACCGGCTGAGTGCCATGGGCAGAAAACATTGACACATACCTGCCAGAGGCCTATTCTGGGTCTGGAGAGTCCACCCTGGTCTCCCCTGCAACTCATCATCTCAGCACACACTTTGCCTGCACGCATGGAAACCGCCTCTCTCCACGAATGTCTTCACCTGCTAGGAAACACACGATGTCACTCAGCCAAAGGAGAGCACAGGCCAAGTCAACTGAAGCCCCCATTTTCAAGATTTTGCCCTCTGCTGCTCCACAGCCTCCGGTGGCACACTGCATGTGCGTCACTTCTCGGTAGACGAGGCCGAAATCCGGGCATCCAGGGCCCCAGCCGTCCAGAATCTACGGATGGCGGCATATGGATCACCTCTTTGCCTCGTACAGCAGGGAGGCCTGGGCCCTAGACTGGCTCCGCTAGAGCTCCACGACCTCAGCTATTTTCCCTGACCTTTGGCCTGTGCCCTCCTGAGTGTGTCATCTCTACTTCCACTTCTCTTCCCACCACACTGAATCCGCCACCTGCGGATACCTGAGCGTGAGCATCAACATCTATCACTGGCTGCAGTGTCACAGGTCACTAGGTGTCTAGGCTCAGGCTGACCTTGGCTGTCTTCTGCCCAGGCAAGGAACCTAATCCTTCCAAGGAAATCAGGACACGTGCTCACTGGCCGACATCCTTTCTTTCATCCATGCAGCGGTCTAGATGAGGGGAAAGAGGCCAGGTAGGCCAGGTGAGGGCTGAGTGTGGGGCCTAAGGCTTCTTTCCCAATCACCATGGTGACAGCCACCGGAAGGCTGGGCGGAACTTCGGACGGGGACGAGTCACAAACACTCAGCCAATAGGAGAGGTCCAGCCTAACCGGCCAGTTCCGCAGAGCCCTCCATTTTACCCATGGACAGACAACGGCCCCTTGCGTCTTTGGCCACAAAATCCAGGGCACCCAGGGAATAACTTCACAGTAGGCAACCCCTGATGTGAACACGTTCGACACACTGGGACAGCAGGCAGGTACCTCTTTTCCACTTACGCTAGGATATCACTAGGCAAGGCGCCCTTCCTCAGCATCTGTGGCCTCTCACGTATGTGTTCACTCAGAGGAATCTCTTCATTCTACCCCTGAGACACATCACAAGTATGAGGGGCCTGAGAGAGAGCCTAGAGATGGAACGGGGGAGGCTTCTGGCTGTACTGCTTCCCCGTGGGGACAGAATAGCAGGTAGTCTCTCTGGAAGGTCTTAGCTTCTGTTGACTGACACGCGCAATACAGTAGGGGCGGACCCTGGCCAGGGGGAGCTTGTGGGCAGATGCAACCACTCCGGCGACGAATAATTGCGCTGCTGCTTTGTATGGTGAAAACCTCCCCCCGCCAAGGGGGATGGGTAGAGAACATTGACCCACACCCGCCAGGGGCCTTTCCTGGGACTAAAGATCCCAATGTGGTCTCAACGTCGTCACCCTCTCAACACACACCTTTCCTGCACACGTAATCCTGCCTTTCTCCGTCAGGGCCCTATCCTACCAGGAAAAAAAGCAAGCCGCTCAAAAAGGCCGATGCCAGGGAAATCGAGGAAACACTGCCAGTTTCCAAATTTTTGCTGTCTACACGTCCCCGCCTCCGGTGCAAGGCTGCCTATGTGGCCGGGCTCCGAAGGCAAGGCCGAAATCCTGGCAGCCTGGGCCCCAGCAGTGCAATGGTTGATGGACCTGGGGACACGGATGACCTGTTCGCCACATACAGGAGGGATCCTTGGGCCCTTCACTGGCTCGCCATTCAGCTCCACGACGTCCACTACTGGCCCTGGCCTTTGCTTTGGCTGGTGCCCCATTAAACGTGTGCTCCGGAGCGATCTTTCTCCACCCATCACTAGCATTCTGCCACCAGGGGATATGTGAGTGTGGGAGTCACCATTTGTCACTGGCAGCAGTGTCACAAGTCACTAGACTTCCAGCTACCCGCTGACCTAGGCTGCCTTCTGCCCCAGGCAAGGTCCCGAATCCTTTATCCCAGATGCTGACACCTGGGCACTGGCGGACATTGATTTTTATCAACACAGAGGTCTGAGTGAGGGTCAGAGGGCCAGGTAGGTGAAGTCAAGGCCAGGTGGGCGGGGCTGAGGCTTCTTTGCCATCACCATAGAGACAGTCCCCCCACCGCAAGAGTGGGCGGAGCTTGGGATGGGCCTGGTGACAAGACTGAGCCAATGGCAGAGATCCGGCCCGCCAGGCAGATGACACAGGGCCCTCCATTGTGACCTCTGACCCCTAGTGGCCACAGGATTTGAGCACGCCCCGGGAAAGGCTACGCAGGCACAAGGGAGCCCCTGGTGCGGACTGCTTCAGGGCATTGGCAGAGCACGCCAGGTACCTCTTTCCCACATTCCTGAGGATATCAGTAGGCAAGGCATCCCCACTCAGCATCTCTTGCCTCTCTCTGTCTCTCTCTGCTTGTCTTCGTTCTCTGAAATCTCTTCCTTCTCCCCCTTGTCACTTCACACCTTGGAGTGCCTGACAGAGGGCCTAGAGACCAAAGAGCAAAGGGGGAAGGCCTCTGGCTCTACTGCTTGCCCATGGGGACAGAAGTTCTGGGAGTCTATCTGGAAGGTCTAGAGAGTAGTGATTGATTGGGGAGCTACATCACGGGCGGACCTGGCCAGGTGAAGCTTGACATCACCGTGGGACCTGGCCAGGTGAAGCTCGCTGACAAGTGGCAGCCTCTCCGGAGACTGCTAATTCCGCTCCTAACATTCTATGCAAATAACCGGCTGAGTGCCATGGGCAGAAAACATTGACACATACCTGCCAGAGGCCTATTCTGGGTCTGGAGAGTCCACCCTGGTCTCCCCTGCAACTCATCATCTCAGCACACACTTTGCCTGCACGCATGGAAACCGCCTCTCTCCACGAATGTCTTCACCTGCTAGGAAACACACGATGTCACTCAGCCAAAGGAGAGCACAGGCCAAGTCAACTGAAGCCCCCATTTTCAAGATTTTGCCCTCTGCTGCTCCACAGCCTCCGGTGGCACACTGCATGTGTGTCACTTCTCGGTAGACGAGGCCGAAATCCGGGCATCCAGGGCCCCAGCCGTCCAGAATCTACGGATGGCGGCATATGGATCACCTCTTTGCCTCGTACAGCAGGGAGGCCTGGGCCCTAGACTGGCTCCGCTAGAGCTCCACGACCTCAGCTATTTTCCCTGACCTTTGGCCTGTGCCCTCGTGAGTGTGTCATCTCTACTTCCACTTCTCCTCCCACCACACTGAATCCGCCACCTGCGGATACCTGAGCGTGGACATCAACATCTATCACTGGCTGCAGTGTCACAGGTCACTAGGTGTCTAGGCTCAGGCTGACCTTGTCTGTCTTCTGCCCAGGCAAGGAACCTAATCCTTCCAAGGAAATCAGGACACGTGCTCACTGGCCGACATCCTTTCTTTCATCTACACAGCGGTCTAGATGAGGGGAAAGAGGCCAGGTAGGCCAGGTGAGGGCTGAGTGTGGGGCCTAAGGCTTCTTTCCCAATCACCATGGTGACAGCCACCGGAAGGCTGGGCGGAACTTCGGACGGGGACGAGTCACAAACACTCAGCCAATAGGAGAGGTCCAGCCTAACCGGCCAGTTCCGCAGAGCCCTCCATTTTACCCATGGACAGACAACGGCCCCTTGCGTCTTTGGCCACAAAATCCAGGGCACCCAGGGAATAACTTCACAGTAGGCAACCCCTGATGTGAACACGTTCGACACACTGGGACAGCAGGCAGGTACCTCTTTTCCACTTACGCTAGGATATCACTAGGCAAGGCGCCCTTCCTCAGCATCTGTGGCCTCTCACGTATGTGTTCACTCAGAGGAATCTCTTCATTCTACCCCTGAGACACATCACAAGTATGAGGGGCCTGAGAGAGAGCCTAGAGATGGAACGGGGGAGGCTTCTGGCTGTACTGCTTCCCCGTGGGGACAGAATAGCAGGTAGTCTCTCTGGAAGGTCTTAGCTTCTGTTGACTGACACGCGCAATACAGTAGGGGCGGACCCTGGCCAGGGGGAGCTTGTGGGCAGATGCAACCTCTCCGGCGACGAATAATTGCGCTGCTGCTTTGTATGGTGAAAACCTCCCCCCGCCAAGGGGGATGGGTAGAGAACATTGACCCACACCCGCCAGGGGCCTTTCCTGGGACTAAAGATCCCAACGTGGTCCCAACGTCGTCACCCTCTCAACACACACCTTTCCTGCACACGTAATCCTGCCTTTCTCCGTCAGGGCCCTATCCTACCAGGAAAAAAAGCAAGCCGCTCAAAGAGGCCCATGCCAGGGAAATCGAGGAAACACTGCCAGTTTCCAAATTTTTGCTGTCTACACGTCCCCGCCTCCGGTGCAAGGCTGCCTATGTGGCCGGGCTCCGAAGGCAAGGCCGAAATCCTGGCAGCCTGGGCCCCAGCAGTGCAATGGTTGATGGACGTGGGGACACGGATGACCTGTTCGCCACATACAGGAGGGATCCTTGGGCCCTTCACTGGCTCGCCATTCAGCTCCACCACGTCCACTACTGGCCCTGGCCTTTGCTTTGGCTGGTGCCCCATTAAACGTGTGCTCCGGAGCGATCTTTCTCCACCCATCACTAGCATTCTGCCACCAGGGGATATGTGAGTGTGGGAGTCACCATTTGTCACTGGCAGCAGTGTCACAAGTCACTAGACTTCCAGCTACCCGCTGACCTAGGCTGCCTTCTGCCCCAGGCAAGGTCCCGAATCCTTTATCCCAGATGCTGACACCTGGGCACTGGCGGACATTGATTTTTATCAACACAGAGGTCTGAGTGAGGGTCAGAGGGCCAGGTAGGTGAAGTGAAGGCCAGGTGGGCGGGGCTGAGGCTTCTTTGCCATCACCATAGAGACAGTCCCCCCACCGCAAGAGTGGGCGGAGCTTGGGATGGGCATGGTGACAAGACTGAGCCAATGGCAGAGATCCGGCCCGCCAGGCAGATGACACAGGGCCCTCCATTGTGACCTATGACCCCTAGTGGCCACAGGATTTGAGCACGCCCCGGGAAAGGCTACGCAGGCACAAGGGAGCCCCTGGTGCGGACTGCTTCAGGGCATTGGCAGAGCACGCCAGGTACCTCTTTCCCACTTTCCTGAGGATATCAGTAGGCAAGGCATCCCCACTCAGCATCTCTTGCCTCTCTCTGTCTCTCTCTGCTTGTCTTCGTTCTCTGAAATCTCTTCCTTCTCCCCCTTGTCACTTCACACCTTGGAGTGCCTGACAGAGGGCCTAGAGACCAAAGAGCAAAGGGGAAAGGCCTCTGGCTCTACTGCTTGCCCATGGGGACAGAAGTTCTGGGAGTCTATCTGGAAGGTCTAGAGAGTAGTGATTGATTGGGGAGCTACATCACGGGCGGACCTGGCCAGGTGAAGCTTGACATCACCGTGGGACCTGGCCAGGTGAAGCTCGCTGACAAGTGGCAGCCTCTCCGGAGACTACTAATTCCGCTCCTAACATTCTATGCAAATAACCGGCTGAGTGCCATGGGCAGAAAACATTGACACATACCTGCCAGAGGCCTATTCTGGGTCTGGAGAGTCCACCCTGGTCTCCCCTGCAACTCATCATCTCAGCACACACTTTGCCTGCACGCATGGAAACCGCCTCTCTCCACGAATGTCTTCACCTGCTAGGAAACACACGATGTCACTCAGCCAAAGGAGAGCACAGGCCAAGTCAACTGAAGCCCCCATTTTCAAGATTTTGCCCTCTGCTGCTCCACAGCCTCCGGTGGCACACTGCATGTGCGTCACTTCTCGGTAGACGAGGCCGAAATCCGGGCATCCAGGGCCCCAGCCGTCCAGAATCTACGGATGGCGGCATATGGATCACCTCTTTGCCTCGTACAGCAGGGAGGCCTGGGCCCTAGACTGGCTCCGCTAGAGCTCCACGACCTCAGCTATTTTCCCTGACCTTTGGCCTGTGCCCTCCTGAGTGTGTCATCTCTACTTCCACTTCTCTTCCCACCACACTGAATCCACCACCTGCGGATACCTGAGCGTGGACATCAACATCTATCACTGGCTGCAGTGTCACAGGTCACTAGGTGTCTAGGCTCAGGCTGACCTTGGCTGTCTTCTGCCCAGGCAAGGAACCTAATCCTTCCAAGGAAATCAGGACACGTGCTCACTGGCCGACATCCTTTCTTTCATCTACACAGCGGTCTAGATGAGGGGAAAGAGGCCAGGTAGGCCAGGTGAGGGCTGAGTGTGGGGCCTAAGGCTTCTTTCCCAATCACCATGGTGACAGCCACCGGAAGGCTGGGCGGAACTTCGGACGGGGACGAGTCACAAACACTCAGCCAATAGGAGAGGTCCAGCCTAACCGGCCAGTTCCGCAGAGCCCTCCATTTTACCCATGGACAGACAACGGCCCCTTGCGTCTTTGGCCACAAAATCCAGGGCACCCAGGGAATAACTTCACAGTAGGCAACCCCTGATGTGAACACGTTCGACACACTGGGACAGCAGGCAGGTACCTCTTTTCCACTTACGCTAGGATATCACTAGGCAAGGCGCCCTTCCTCAGCATCTGTGGCCTCTCACGTATGTGTTCACTCAGAGGAATCTCTTCATTCTACCCCTGAGACACATCACAAGTATGAGGGGCCTGAGAGAGAGCCTAGAGATGGAACGGGGGAGGCTTCTGGCTGTACTGCTTCCCCGTGGGGACAGAATAGCAGGTAGTCTCTCTGGAAGGTCTTAGCTTCTGTTGACTGACACGCGCAATACAGTAGGGGCGGACCCTGGCCAGGTGGAGCTTGTGGGCAGATGCAACCTCTCCGGCGACGAATAATTGCGCTGCTGCTTTGTATGGTGAAAACCTCCCCCCGCCAAGGGGGATGGGTAGAGAACATTGACCCACACCCGCCAGGGGCCTTTCCTGGGACTAAAGATCCCAACGTGGTCTCAACGTCGTCACCCTCTCAACACACACCTTTCCTGCACACGTAATCCTGCCTTTCTCCGTCAGGGCCCTATGCTACCAGGAAAAAAAGCAAGCCGCTCAAAGAGGCCGATGCCAGGGAAATCGAGGAAACACTGCCAGTTTCCAAATTTTTGCTGTCTACACGTCCCCGCCTCCGGTGCAAGGCTGCCTATGTGGCCGGGCTCCGAAGGCAAGGCCGAAATCCTGGCAGCCTGGGCCCCAGCAGTGCAATGGTTGATGGACGTGGGGACACGGATGACCTGTTCGCCACATACAGGAGGGATCCTTGGGCCCTTCACTGGCTCGCCACTCAGCTCCACGACGTCCACTACTGGCCCTGGCCTTTGCTTTGGCTGGTGCCCCATTAAACGTGTGCTCCGGAGCGATCTTTCTCCACCCATCACTAGCATTCTGCCACCAGGGGATATGTGAGTGTGGGAGTCACCATTTGTCACTGGCAGCAGTGTCACAAGTCACTAGACTTCCAGCTACCCGCTGACCTAGGCTGCCTTCTGCCCCAGGCAAGGTCCCGAATCCTTTATCCCAGATGCTGACACCTGGGCACTGGCGGACATTGATTTTTATCAACACAGAGGTCTGAGTGAGGGTCAGAGGGCCAGGTAGGTGAAGTCAAGGCCAGGTGGGCGGGGCTGAGGCTTCTTTGCCATCACCATAGAGACAGTCCCCCCACCGCAAGAGTGGGCGGAGCTTGGGATGGGCCTGGTGACAAGACTGAGCCAATGGCAGAGATCCGGCCCGCCAGGCAGATGACACAGGGCCCTCCATTGTGACCTATGACCCCTAGTGGCCACAGGATTTGAGCACGCCCCGGGAAAGGCTACGCAGGCACAAGGGAGCCCCTGGTGCGGACTGCTTCAGGGCATTGGCAGAGCACGCCAGGTACCTCTTTCCCACTTTCCTGAGGATATCAGTAGGCAAGGCATCCCCACCCAGCATCTCTTGCCTGTCTCTGTCTCTCTCTGCTTGTCTTCGTTCTCTGAAATCTCTTCCTTCTCCCCCTTGTCACTTCACACCTTGGAGTGCCTGACAGAGGGCCTAGAGACCAAAGAGAAAAGGGGGAAGGCCTCTGGCTCTACTGCTTGCCCATGGGGAGAGAAGTTCTGGGAGTCTATCTGGAAGGTCTAGAGAGTAGTGATTGATTGGGGAGCTACATCACGGGCGGACCTGGCCAGGTGAAGCTTGACATCACCGTGGGACCTGGCCAGGTGAAGCTCGCTGACAAGTGGCAGCCTCTCCGGAGACTGCTAATTCCGCTCCTAACATTCTATGCAAATAACCGGCTGAGTGCCATGGGCAGAAAACATTGACACATACCTGCCAGAGGCCTATTCTGGGTCTGGAGAGTCCACCCTGGTCTCCCCTGCAACTCATCATCTCAGCACACACTTTGCCTGCACGCATGGAAACCGCCTCTCTCCACGAATGTCTTCACCTGCTAGGAAACACACGATGTCAAATACTATCTCTCTATGACAGGCCAAGTCAACTGAAGCCCCCATTTTCAAGATTTTGCCCTCTGCTGCTCCACAGCCTCCGGTGGCACACTGCATGTGCGTCACTTCTCGGTAGACGAGGCCGAAATCCGGGCATCCAGGGCCCCAGCCGTCCAGAATCTACGGATGGCGGCATATGGATCACCTCTTTGCCTCGTACAGCAGGGAGGCCTGGGCCCTAGACTGGCTCCGCTAGAGCTCCACGACCTCAGCTATTTTCCCTGACCTTTGGCCTGTGCCCTCGTGATTGTGTCATCTCTACTTCCACTTCTCTTCCCACCACACTGAATCCGCCACCTGCGGATACCTGAGCGTGGACATCAACATCTATCACTGGCTGCAGTGTCACAGGTCACTAGGTGTCTAGGCTCAGGTTGACCTTGGCTGTCTTCTGCCCAGGCAAGGAACCTAATCCTTCCAAGGAAATCAGGACACGTGCTCACTGGCCGACATCCTTTCTTTCATCCACACAGCGGTCTAGATGAGGGGAAAGAGGCCAGGTAGGCCAGGTGAGGGCTGAGTGTGGGGCCTAAGGCTTCTTTCCCAATCACCATGGTGACAGCCACCGGAAGGCTGGGCGGAACTTCGGACGGGGACGAGTCACAAACACTCAGCCAATAGGAGAGGTCCAGCCTAACCGGCCAGTTCCGCAGAGCCCTCCATTTTACCCATGGACAGACAACGGCCCCTTGCGTCTTTGGCCACAAAATCCAGGGCACCCAGGGAATAACTTCACAGTAGGCAACCCCTGATGTGAACACGTTCGACACACTGGGACAGCAGGCAGGTACCTCTTTTCCACTTACGCTAGGATATCACTAGGCAAGGCGCCCTTCCTCAGCATCTGTGGCCTCTCACGTATGTGTTCACTCAGAGGAATCTCTTCATTCTACCCCTGAGACACATCACAAGTATGAGGGGCCTGAGAGAGAGCCTAGAGATGGAACGGGGGAGGCTTCTGGCTGTACTGCTTCCCCGTGGGGACAGAATAGCAGGTAGTCTCTCTGGAAGGTCTTAGCTTCTGTTGACTGACACGCGCAATACAGTAGGGGCGGACCCTGGCCAGGGGGAGCTTGTGGGCAGATGCAACCTCTCCGGCGACGAATAATTGCGCTGCTGCTTTGTATGGTGAAAGCCTCCCCCCGCCAAGGGGGATGGGTAGAGAACATTGACCCACACCCGCCAGGGGCCTTTCCTGGGACTAAAGATCCCAACGTGGTCTCAACGTCGTCACCCTCTCAACACACACCTTTCCTGCACACGTAATCCTGCCTTTCTCCGTCAGGGCCCTATGCTACCAGGAAAAAAAGCAAGCCGCTCAAAGAGGCCGATGCCAGGGAAATCGAGGAAACACTGCCAGTTTCCAAATTTTTGCTGTCTACACGTCCCCGCCTCCGGTGCAAGGCTGCCTATGTGGCCGGGCTCCGAAGGCAAGGCCGAAATCCTGGCAGCCTGGGCCCCAGCAGTGCAATGGTTGATGGACGTGGGGACACGGATGACCTGTTCGCCACATACAGGAGGGATCCTTGGGCCCTTCACTGGCTCGCCACTCAGCTCCACGACGTCCACTACTGGCCCTGGCCTTTGCTTTGGCTGGTGCCCCATTAAACGTGTGCTCCGGAGCGATCTTTCTCCACCCATCACTAGCATTCTGCCACCAGGGGATATGTGAGTGTGGGAGTCACCATTTGTCACTGGCAGCAGTGTCACAAGTCACTAGACTTCCAGCTACCCGCTGACCTAGGCTGCCTTCTGCCCCAGGCAAGGTCCCGAATCCTTTATCCCAGATGCTGACACCTGGGCACTGGCGGACATTGATTTTTATCAACACAGAGGTCTGAGTGAGGGTCAGAGGGCCAGGTAGGTGAAGTGAAGGCCAGGTGGGCGGGGCTGAGGCTTCTTTGCCATCACCATAGAGACAGTCCCCCCACCGCAAGAGTGGGCGGAGCTTGGGATGGGCCTGGTGACAAGACTGAGCCAATGGCAGAGATCCGGCCCGCCAGGCAGATGACACAGGGCCCTCCATTGTGACCTATGACCCCTAGTGGCCACAGGATTTGAGCACGCCCCGGGAAAGGCTACGCAGGCACAAGGGAGCCCCTGGTGCGGACTGCTTCAGGGCATTGGCAGAGCACGCCAGGTACCTCTTTCCCACTTTCCTGAGGATATCAGTAGGCAAGGCATCCCCACCCAGCATCTCTTGCCTCTCTCTCTCTCTCTCTGCTTGTCTTCGTTCTCTGAAATCTCTTCCTTCTCCCCCTTGTCACTTCACACCTTGGAGTGCCTGACAGAGGGCCTAGAGACCAAAGAGCAAAGGGGGAAGGCCTCTGGCTCTACTGCTTGCCCATGGGGAGAGAAGTTCTGGGAGTCTATCTGGAAGGTCTAGAGAGTAGTGATTGATTGGGGAGCTACATCACGGGCGGACCTGGCCAGGTGAAGCTTGACATCACCGTGGGACCTGGCCAGGTGAAGCTCGCTGACAAGTGGCAGCCTCTCCGGAGACTGCTAATTCCGCTCCTAACATTCTATGCAAATAACCGGCTGAGTGCCATGGGCAGAAAACATTGACACATACCTGCCAGAGGCCTATTCTGGGTCTGGAGAGTCCACCCTGGTCTCCCCTGCAACTCATCATCTCAGCACACACTTTGCCTGCACGCATGGAAACCGCCTCTCTCCACGAATGTCTTCACCTGCTAGGAAACACACGATGTCACTCAGCCAAAGGAGAGCACAGGCCAAGTCAACTGAAGCCCCCATTTTCAAGATTTTGCCCTCTGCTGCTCCACAGCCTCCGGTGGCACACTGCATGTGCGTCACTTCTCGGTAGACGAGGCCGAAATCCGGGCATCCAGGGCCCCAGCCGTCCAGAATCTACGGATGGCGGCATATGGATCACCTCTTTGCCTCGTACAGCAGGGAGGCCTGGGCCCTAGACTGGCTCCGCTAGAGCTCCACGACCTCAGCTATTTTCCCTGACCTTTGGCCTGTGCCCTCGTGATTGTGTCATCTCTACTTCCACTTCTCTTCCCACCACACTGAATCCGCCACCTGCGGATACCTGAGCGTGGACATCAACATCTATCACTGGCTGCAGTGTCACAGGTCACTAGGTGTCTAGGCTCAGGCTGACCTTGGCTGTCTTCTGCCCAGGCAAGGAACCTAATCCTTCCAAGGAAATCAGGACACGTGCTCACTGGCCGACATCCTTTCTTTCATCCACACAGCGGTCTAGATGAGGGGAAAGAGGCCAGGTAGGCCAGGTGAGGGCTGAGTGTGGGGCCTAAGGCTTCTTTCCCAATCACCATGGTGACAGCCACCGGAAGGCTGGGCGGAACTTCGGACGGGGACGAGTCACAAACACTCAGCCAATAGGAGAGGTCCAGCCTAACCGGCCAGTTCCGCAGAGCCCTCCATTTTACCCATGGACAGACAACGGCCCCTTGCGTCTTTGGCCACAAAATCCAGGGCACCCAGGGAATAACTTCACAGTAGGCAACCCCTGATGTGAACACGTTCGACACACTGGGACAGCAGGCAGGTACCTCTTTTCCACTTACGCTAGGATATCACTAGGCAAGGCGCCCTTCCTCAGCATCTGTGGCCTCTCACGTATGTGTTCACTCAGAGGAATCTCTTCATTCTACCCCTGAGACACATCACAAGTATGAGGGGCCTGAGAGAGAGCCTAGAGATGGAACGGGGGAGGCTTCTGGCTGTACTGCTTCCCCGTGGGGACAGAATAGCAGGTAGTCTCTCTGGAAGGTCTTAGCTTCTGTTGACTGACACGCGCAATACAGTAGGGGCGGACCCTGGCCAGGTGGAGCTTGTGGGCAGATGCAACCTCTCCGGCGACGAATAATTGCGCTGCTGCTTTGTATGGTGAAAACCTCCCCCCGCCAAGGGGGATGGGTAGAGAACATTGACCCACACCCGCCAGGGGCCTTTCCTGGGACTAAAGATCCCAACGTGGTCTCAACGTCGTCACCCTCTCAACACACACCTTTCCTGCACACGTAATCCTGCCTTTCTCCGTCAGGGCCCTATCCTACCAGGAAAAAAAGCAAGCCGCTCAAAAAGGCCGATGCCAGGGAAATCGAGGAAACACTGCCAGTTTCCAAATTTTTGCTGTCTACACGTCCCCGCCTCCGGTGCAAGGCTGCCTATGTGGCCGGGCTCCGAAGGCAAGGCCGAAATCCTGGCAGCCTGGGCCCCAGCAGTGCAATGGTTGATGGACGTGGGGACACGGATGACCTGTTCGCCACATACAGGAGGGATCCTTGGGCCCTTCACTGGCTCGCCATTCAGCTCCACCACGTCCACTACTGGCCCTGGCCTTTGCTTTGGCTGGTGCCCCATTAAACGTGTGCTCCGGAGCGATCTTTCTCCACCCATCACTAGCATTCTGCCACCAGGGGATATGTGAGTGTGGGAGTCACCATTTGTCACTGGCAGCAGTGTCACAAGTCACTAGACTTCCAGCTACCCGCTGACCTAGGCTGCCTTCTGCCCCAGGCAAGGTCCCGAATCCTTTATCCCAGATGCTGACACCTGGGCACTGGCGGACATTGATTTTTATCAACACAGAGGTCTGAGTGAGGGTCAGAGGGCCAGGTAGGTGAAGTCAAGGCCAGGTGGGCGGGGCTGAGGCTTCTTTGCCATCACCATAGAGACAGTCCCCCCACCGCAAGAGTGGGCGGAGCTTGGGATGGGCATGGTGACAAGACTGAGCCAATGGCAGAGATCCGGCCCGCCAGGCAGATGACACAGGGCCCTCCATTGTGACCTATGACCCCTAGTGGCCACAGGATTTGAGCACGCCCCGGGAAAGGCTACGCAGGCACAAGGGAGCCCCTGGTGCGGACTGCTTCAGGGCATTGGCAGAGCACGCCAGGTACCTCTTTCCCACTTTCCTGAGGATATCAGTAGGCAAGGCATCCCCACTCAGCATCTCTTGCCTCTCTCTCTCTCTCTCTGCTTGTCTTCGTTCTCTGAAATCTCTTCCTTCTCCCCCTTGTCACTTCACACCTTGGAGTGCCTGACAGAGGGCCTAGAGACCAAAGAGCAAAGGGGAAAGGCCTCTGGCTCTACTGCTTGCCCATGGGGAGAGAAGTTCTGGGAGTCTATCTGGAAGGTCTAGAGAGTAGTGATTGATTGGGGAGCTACATCACGGGCGGACCTGGCCAGGTGAAGCTTGACATCACCGTGGGACCTGGCCAGGTGAAGCTCGCTGACAAGTGGCAGCCTCTCCGGAGACTACTAATTCCGCTCCTAACATTCTATGCAAATAACCGGCTGAGTGCCATGGGCAGAAAACATTGACACATACCTGCCAGAGGCCTATTCTGGGTCTGGAGAGTCCACCCTGGTCTCCCCTGCAACTCATCATCTCAGCACACACTTTGCCTGCACGCATGGAAACCGCCTCTCTCCACGAATGTCTTCACCTGCTAGGAAACACACGATGTCACTCAGCCAAAGGAGAGCACAGGCCAAGTCAACTGAAGCCCCCATTTTCAAGATTTTGCCCTCTGCTGCTCCACAGCCTCCGGTGGCACACTGCATGTGTGTCACTTCTCGGTAGACGAGGCCGAAATCCGGGCATCCAGGGCCCCAGCCGTCCAGAATCTACGGATGGCGGCATATGGATCACCTCTTTGCCTCGTACAGCAGGGAGGCCTGGGCCCTAGACTGGCTCCGCTAGAGCTCCACGACCTCAGCTATTTTCCCTGACCTTTGGCCTGTGCCCTCCTGAGTGTGTCATCTCTACTTCCACTTCTCCTCCCACCACACTGAATCCGCCACCTGCGGATACCTGAGCGTGGACATCAACATCTATCACTGGCTGCAGTGTCACAGGTCACTAGGTGTCTAGGCTCAGGCTGACCTTGTCTGTCTTCTGCCCAGGCAAGGAACCTAATCCTTCCAAGGAAATCAGGACACGTGCTCACTGGCCGACATCCTTTCTTTCATCTACACAGCGGTCTAGATGAGGGGAAAGAGGCCAGGTAGGCCAGGTGAGGGCTGAGTGTGGGGCCTAAGGCTTCTTTCCCAATCACCATGGTGACAGCCACCGGAAGGCTGGGCGGAACTTCGGACGGGGACGAGTCACAAACACTCAGCCAATAGGAGAGGTCCAGCCTAACCGGCCAGTTCCGCAGAGCCCTCCATTTTACCCATGGACAGACAACGCCCCCTTGCGTCTTTGGCCACAAAATCCAGGGCACCCAGGGAATAACTTCACAGTAGGCAACCCCTGATGTGAACACGTTCGACACACTGGGACAGCAGGCAGGTACCTCTTTTCCACTTACGCTAGGATATCACTAGGCAAGGCGCCCTTCCTCAGCATCTGTGGCCTCTCACGTATGTGTTCACTCAGAGGAATCTCTTCATTCTACCCCTGAGACACATCACAAGAATGAGGGGCCTGAGAGAGAGCCTAGAGATGGAACGGGGGAGGCTTCTGGCTGTACTGCTTCCCCGTGGGGACAGAATAGCAGGTAGTCTCTCTGGAAGGTCTTAGCTTCTGTTGACTGACACGCGCAATACAGTAGGGGCGGACCCTGGCCAGGGGGAGCTTGTGGGCAGATGCAACCTCTCCGGCGACGAATAATTGCGCTGTTGCTTTGTATGGTGAAAACCTCCCCCCGCCAAGGGGGATGGGTAGAGAACATTGACCCACACCCGCCAGGGGCCTTTCCTGGGACTAAAGATCCCAACGTGGTCTCAACGTCGTCACCCTCTCAACACACACCTTTCCTGCACACGTAATCCTGCCTTTCTCCGTCAGGGCCCTATCCTACCAGGAAAAAAAGCAAGCCGCTCAAAGAGGCCGATGCCAGGGAAATCGAGGAAACACTGCCAGTTTCCAAATTTTTGCTGTCTACACGTCCCCGCCTCCGGTGCAAGGCTGCCTATGTGGCCGGGCTCCGAAGGCAAGGCCGAAATCCTGGCAGCCTGGGCCCCAGCAGTGCAATGGTTGATGGACGTGGGGACACGGATGACCTGTTCGCCACATACAGGAGGGATCCTTGGGCCCTTCACTGGCTCGCCATTCAGCTCCACCACGTCCACTACTGGCCCTGGCCTTTGCTTTGGCTGGTGCCCCATTAAACGTGTGCTCCGGAGCGATCTTTCTCCACCCATCACTAGCATTCTGCCACCAGGGGATATGTGAGTGTGGGAGTCACCATTTGTCACTGGCAGCAGTGTCACAAGTCACTAGACTTCCAGCTACCCGCTGACCTAGGCTGCCTTCTGCCCCAGGCAAGGTCCCGAATCCTTTATCCCAGATGCTGACACCTGGGCACTGGCGGACATTGATTTTTATCAACACAGAGGTCTGAGTGAGGGTCAGAGGGCCAGGTAGGTGAAGTCAAGGCCAGGTGGGCGGGGCTGAGGCTTCTTTGCCATCACCATAGAGACAGTCCCCCCACCGCAAGAGTGGGCGGAGCTTGGGATGGGCCTGGTGACAAGACTGAGCCAATGGCAGAGATCCGGCCCGCCAGGCAGATGACACAGGGCCCTCCATTGGGACCTATGACCCCTAGTGGCCACAGGATTTGAGCACGCCCCGGGAAAGGCTACGCAGGCACAAGGGAGCCCCTGGTGCGGACTGCTTCAGGGCATTGGCAGAGCACGCCAGGTACCTCTTTCCCACTTTCCTGAGGATATCAGTAGGCAAGGCATCCCCACTCAGCATCTCTTGCCTCTCTCTCTCTCTCTCTGCTTGTCTTCGTTCTCTGAAATCTCTTCCTTCTCCCCCTTGTCACTTCACACCTTGGAGTGCCTGACAGAGGGCCTAGAGACCAAAGAGCAAAGGGGGAAGGCCTCTGGCTCTACTGCTTGCCCATGGGGAGAGAAGTTCTGGGAGTCTATCTGGAAGGTCTAGAGAGTAGTGATTGATTGGGGAGCTACATCACGGGCGGACCTGGCCAGGTGAAGCTTGACATCACCGTGGGACCTGGCCAGGTGAAGCTCGCTGACAAGTGGCAGCCTCTCCGGAGACTGCTAATTCCGCTCCTAACATTCTATGCAAATAACCGGCTGAGTGCCATGGGCAGAAAACATTGACACATACCTGCCAGAGGCCTATTCTGGGTCTGGAGAGTCCACCCTGGTCTCCCCTGCAACTCATCATCTCAGCACACACTTTGCCTGCACGCATGGAAACCGCCTCTCTCCACGAATGTCTTCACCTGCTAGGAAACACACGATGTCACTCAGCCAAAGGAGAGCACAGGCCAAGTCAACTGAAGCCCCCATTTTCAAGATTTTGCCCTCTGCTGCTCCACAGCCTCCGGTGGCACACTGCATGTGTGTCACTTCTCGGTAGACGAGGCCGAAATCCGGGCATCCAGGGCCCCAGCCGTCCAGAATCTACGGATGGCGGCATATGGATCACCTCTTTGCCTCGTACAGCAGGGAGGCCTGGGCCCTAGACTGGCTCCGCTAGAGCTCCACGACCTCAGCTATTTTCCCTGACCTTTGGCCTGTGCCCTCCTGAGTGTGTCATCTCTACTTCCACTTCTCCTCCCACCACACTGAATCCGCCACCTGCGGATACCTGAGCGTGGACATCAACATCTATCACTGGCTGCAGTGTCACAGGTCACTAGGTGTCTAGGCTCAGGCTGACCTTGTCTGTCTTCTGCCCAGGCAAGGAACCTAATCCTTCCAAGGAAATCAGGACACGTGCTCACTGGCCGACATCCTTTCTTTCATCTACACAGCGGTCTAGATGAGGGGAAAGAGGCCAGGTAGGCCAGGTGAGGGCTGAGTGTGGGGCCTAAGGCTTCTTTCCCAATCACCATGGTGACAGCCACCGGAAGGCTGGGCGGAACTTCGGACGGGGACGAGTCACAAACACTCAGCCAATAGGAGAGGTCCAGCCTAACCGGCCAGTTCCGCAGAGCCCTCCATTTTACCCATGGACAGACAACGCCCCCTTGCGTCTTTGGCCACAAAATCCAGGGCACCCAGGGAATAACTTCACAGTAGGCAACCCCTGATGTGAACACGTTCGACACACTGGGACAGCAGGCAGGTACCTCTTTTCCACTTACGCTAGGATATCACTAGGCAAGGCGCCCTTCCTCAGCATCTGTGGCCTCTCACGTATGTGTTCACTCAGAGGAATCTCTTCATTCTACCCCTGAGACACATCACAAGAATGAGGGGCCTGAGAGAGAGCCTAGAGATGGAACGGGGGAGGCTTCTGGCTGTACTGCTTCCCCGTGGGGACAGAATAGCAGGTAGTCTCTCTGGAAGGTCTTAGCTTCTGTTGACTGACACGCGCAATACAGTAGGGGCGGACCCAGGCCAGGGGGAGCTTGTGGGCAGATGCAACCTCTCCGGCGACGAATAATTGCGCTGTTGCTTTGTATGGTGAAAACCTCCCCCCGCCAAGGGGGATGGGTAGAGAACATTGACCCACACCCGCCAGGGGCCTTTCCTGGGACTAAAGATCCCAACGTGGTCTCAACGTCGTCACCCTCTCAACACACACCTTTCCTGCACACGTAATCCTGCCTTTCTCCGTCAGGGCCCTATCCTACCAGGAAAAAAAGCAAGCCGCTCAAAGAGGCCGATGCCAGGGAAATCGAGGAAACACTGCCAGTTTCCAAATTTTTGCTGTCTACACGTCCCCGCCTCCGGTGCAAGGCTGCCTATGTGGCCGGGCTCCGAAGGCAAGGCCGAAATCCTGGCAGCCTGGGCCCCAGCAGTGCAATGGTTGATGGACGTGGGGACACGGATGACCTGTTCGCCACATACAGGAGGGATCCTTGGGCCCTTCACTGGCTCGCCATTCAGCTCCACCACGTCCACTACTGGCCCTGGCCTTTGCTTTGGCTGGTGCCCCATTAAACGTGTGCTCCGGAGCGATCTTTCTCCACCCATCACTAGCATTCTGCCACCAGGGGATATGTGAGTGTGGGAGTCACCATTTGTCACTGGCAGCAGTGTCACAAGTCACTAGACTTCCAGCTACCCGCTGACCTAGGCTGCCTTCTGCCCCAGGCAAGGTCCCGAATCCTTTATCCCAGATGCTGACACCTGGGCACTGGCGGACATTGATTTTTATCAACACAGAGGTCTGAGTGAGGGTCAGAGGGCCAGGTAGGTGAAGTCAAGGCCAGGTGGGCGGGGCTGAGGCTTCTTTGCCATCACCATAGAGACAGTCCCCCCACCGCAAGAGTGGGCGGAGCTTGGGATGGGCCTGGTGACAAGACTGAGCCAATGGCAGAGATCCGGCCCGCCAGGCAGATGACACAGGGCCCTCCATTGGGACCTATGACCCCTAGTGGCCACAGGATTTGAGCACGCCCCGGGAAAGGCTACGCAGGCACAAGGGAGCCCCTGGTGCGGACTGCTTCAGGGCATTGGCAGAGCACGCCAGGTACCTCTTTCCCACTTTCCTGAGGATATCAGTAGGCAAGGCATCCCCACTCAGCATCTCTTGCCTCTCTCTCTCTCTCTCTGCTTGTCTTCGTTCTCTGAAATCTCTTCCTTCTCCCCCTTGTCACTTCACACCTTGGAGTGCCTGACAGAGGGCCTAGAGACCAAAGAGCAAAGGGGGAAGGCCTCTGGCTCTACTGCTTGCCCATGGGGAGAGAAGTTCTGGGAGTCTATCTGGAAGGTCTAGAGAGTAGTGATTGATTGGGGAGCTACATCACGGGCGGACCTGGCCAGGTGAAGCTTGACATCACCGTGGGACCTGGCCAGGTGAAGCTCGCTGACAAGTGGCAGCCTCTCCGGAGACTGCTAATTCCGCTCCTAACATTCTATGCAAATAACCGGCTGAGTGCCATGGGCAGAAAACATTGACACATACCTGCCAGAGGCCTATTCTGGGTCTGGAGAGTCCACCCTGGTCTCCCCTGCAACTCATCATCTCAGCACACACTTTGCCTGCACGCATGGAAACCGCCTCTCTCCACGAATGTCTTCACCTGCTAGGAAACACACGATGTCACTCAGCCAAAGGAGAGCACAGGCCAAGTCAACTGAAGCCCCCATTTTCAAGATTTTGCCCTCTGCTGCTCCACAGCCTCCGGTGGCACACTGCATGTGTGTCACTTCTCGGTAGACGAGGCCGAAATCCGGGCATCCAGGGCCCCAGCCGTCCAGAATCTACGGATGGCGGCATATGGATCACCTCTTTGCCTCGTACAGCAGGGAGGCCTGGGCCCTAGACTGGCTCCGCTAGAGCTCCACGACCTCAGCTATTTTCCCTGACCTTTGGCCTGTGCCCTCCTGAGTGTGTCATCTCTACTTCCACTTCTCCTCCCACCACACTGAATCCGCCACCTGCGGATACCTGAGCGTGGACATCAACATCTATCACTGGCTGCAGTGTCACAGGTCACTAGGTGTCTAGGCTCAGGCTGACCTTGTCTGTCTTCTGCCCAGGCAAGGAACCTAATCCTTCCAAGGAAATCAGGACACGTGCTCACTGGCCGACATCCTTTCTTTCATCTACACAGCGGTCTAGATGAGGGGAAAGAGGCCAGGTAGGCCAGGTGAGGGCTGAGTGTGGGGCCTAAGGCTTCTTTCCCAATCACCATGGTGACAGCCACCGGAAGGCTGGGCGGAACTTCGGACGGGGACGAGTCACAAACACTCAGCCAATAGGAGAGGTCCAGCCTAACCGGCCAGTTCCGCAGAGCCCTCCATTTTACCCATGGACAGACAACGGCCCCTTGCGTCTTTGGCCACAAAATCCAGGGCACCCAGGGAATAACTTCACAGTAGGCAACCCCTGATGTGAACACGTTCGACACACTGGGACAGCAGGCAGGTACCTCTTTTCCACTTACGCTAGGATATCACTAGGCAAGGCGCCCTTCCTCAGCATCTGTGGCCTCTCACGTATGTGTTCACTCAGAGGAATCTCTTCATTCTACCCCTGAGACACATCACAAGAATGAGGGGCCTGAGAGAGAGCCTAGAGATGGAACGGGGGAGGCTTCTGGCTGTACTGCTTCCCCGTGGGGACAGAATAGCAGGTAGTCTCTCTGGAAGGTCTTAGCTTCTGTTGACTGACACGCGCAATACAGTAGGGGCGGACCCAGGCCAGGGGGAGCTTGTGGGCAGATGCAACCTCTCCGGCGACGAATAATTGCGCTGTTGCTTTGTATGGTGAAAACCTCCCCCCGCCAAGGGGGATGGGTAGAGAACATTGACCCACACCCGCCAGGGGCCTTTCCTGGGACTAAAGATCCCAACGTGGTCTCAACGTCGTCACCCTCTCAACACACACCTTTCCTGCACACGTAATCCTGCCTTTCTCCGTCAGGGCCCTATCCTACCAGGAAAAAAAGCAAGCCGCTCAAAGAGGCCGATGCCAGGGAAATCGAGGAAACACTGCCAGTTTCCAAATTTTTGCTGTCTACACGTCCCCGCCTCCGGTGCAAGGCTGCCTATGTGGCCGGGCTCCGAAGGCAAGGCCGAAATCCTGGCAGCCTGGGCCCCAGCAGTGCAATGGTTGATGGACGTGGGGACACGGATGACCTGTTCGCCACATACAGGAGGGATCCTTGGGCCCTTCACTGGCTCGCCATTCAGCTCCACCACGTCCACTACTGGCCCTGGCCTTTGCTTTGGCTGGTGCCCCATTAAACGTGTGCTCCGGAGCGATCTTTCTCCACCCATCACTAGCATTCTGCCACCAGGGGATATGTGAGTGTGGGAGTCACCATTTGTCACTGGCAGCAGTGTCACAAGTCACTAGACTTCCAGCTACCCGCTGACCTAGGCTGCCTTCTGCCCCAGGCAAGGTCCCGAATCCTTTATCCCAGATGCTGACACCTGGGCACTGGCGGACATTGATTTTTATCAACACAGAGGTCTGAGTGAGGGTCAGAGGGCCAGGTAGGTGAAGTGAAGGCCAGGTGGGCGGGGCTGAGGCTTCTTTGCCATCACCATAGAGACAGTCCCCCCACCGCAAGAGTGGGCGGAGCTTGGGATGGGCCTGGTGACAAGACTGAGCCAATGGCAGAGATCCGGCCCGCCAGGCAGATGACACAGGGCCCTCCATTGGGACCTATGACCCCTAGTGGCCACAGGATTTGAGCACGCCCCGGGAAAGGCTACGCAGGCACAAGGGAGCCCCTGGTGCGGACTGCTTCAGGGCATTGGCAGAGCACGCCAGGTACCTCTTTCCCACTTTCCTGAGGATATCAGTAGGCAAGGCATCCCCACTCAGCATCTCTTGCCTCTCTCTCTCTCTCTCTGCTTGTCTTCGTTCTCTGAAATCTCTTCCTTCTCCCCCTTGTCACTTCACACCTTGGAGTGCCTGACAGAGGGCCTAGAGACCAAAGAGCAAAGGGGGAAGGCCTCTGGCTCTACTGCTTGCCCATGGGGAGAGAAGTTCTGGGAGTCTATCTGGAAGGTCTAGAGAGTAGTGATTGATTGGGGAGCTACATCACGGGCGGACCTGGCCAGGTGAAGCTTGACATCACCGTGGGACCTGGCCAGGTGAAGCTCGCTGACAAGTGGCAGCCTCTCCGGAGACTGCTAATTCCGCTCCTAACATTCTATGCAAATAACCGGCTGAGTGCCATGGGCAGAAAACATTGACACATACCTGCCAGAGGCCTATTCTGGGTCTGGAGAGTCCACCCTGGTCTCCCCTGCAACTCATCATCTCAGCACACACTTTGCCTGCACGCATGGAAACCGCCTCTCTCCACGAATGTCTTCACCTGCTAGGAAACACACGATGTCACTCAGCCAAAGGAGAGCACAGGCCAAGTCAACTGAAGCCCCCATTTTCAAGATTTTGCCCTCTGCTGCTCCACAGCCTCCGGTGGCACACTGCATGTGTGTCACTTCTCGGTAGACGAGGCCGAAATCCGGGCATCCAGGGCCCCAGCCGTCCAGAATCTACGGATGGCGGCATATGGATCACCTCTTTGCCTCGTACAGCAGGGAGGCCTGGGCCCTAGACTGGCTCCGCTAGAGCTCCACGACCTCAGCTATTTTCCCTGACCTTTGGCCTGTGCCCTCCTGAGTGTGTCATCTCTACTTCCACTTCTCCTCCCACCACACTGAATCCGCCACCTGCGGATACCTGAGCGTGGACATCAACATCTATCACTGGCTGCAGTGTCACAGGTCACTAGGTGTCTAGGCTCAGGCTGACCTTGTCTGTCTTCTGCCCAGGCAAGGAACCTAATCCTTCCAAGGAAATCAGGACACGTGCTCACTGGCCGACATCCTTTCTTTCATCCACACAGCGGTCTAGATGAGGGGAAAGAGGCCAGGTAGGCCAGGTGAGGGCTGAGTGTGGGGCCTAAGGCTTCTTTCCCAATCACCATGGTGACAGCCACCGGAAGGCTGGGCGGAACTTCGGACGGGGACGAGTCACAAACACTCAGCCAATAGGAGAGGTCCAGCCTAACCGGCCAGTTCCGCAGAGCCCTCCATTTTACCCATGGACAGACAACGGCCCCTTGCGTCTTTGGCCACAAAATCCAGGGCACCCAGGGAATAACTTCACAGTAGGCAACCCCTGATGTGAACACGTTCGACACACTGGGACAGCAGGCAGGTACCTCTTTTCCACTTACGCTAGGATATCACTAGGCAAGGCGCCCTTCCTCAGCATCTGTGGCCTCTCACGTATGTGTTCACTCAGAGGAATCTCTTCATTCTACCCCTGAGACACATCACAAGTATGAGGGGCCTGAGAGAGAGCCTAGAGATGGAACGGGGGAGGCTTCTGGCTGTACTGCTTCCCCGTGGGGACAGAATAGCAGGTAGTCTCTCTGGAAGGTCTTAGCTTCTGTTGACTGACACGCGCAATACAGTAGGGGCGGACCCTGGCCAGGGTGAGCTTGTGGGCAGATGCAACCTCTCCGGCGACGAATAATTGCGCTGCTGCTTTGTATGGTGAAAACCTCCCCCCGCCAAGGGGGATGGGTAGAGAACATTGACCCACACCTGCCAGGGGCCTTTCCTGGGACTAAAGATCCCAACGTGGTCCCAACGTCGTCACCCTCTCAACACACACCTTTCCTGCACACGTAATCCTGCCTTTCTCCGTCAGGGCCCTATCCTACCAGGAAAAAAAGCAAGCCGCTCAAAGAGGCCGATGCCAGGGAAATCGAGGAAACACTGCCAGTTTCCAAATTTTTGCTGTCTACACGTCCCCGCCTCCGGTGCAAGGCTGCCTATGTGGCCGGGCTCCGAAGGCAAGGCCGAAATCCTGGCAGCCTGGGCCCCAGCAGTGCAATGGTTGATGGACGTGGGGACACGGATGACCTGTTCGCCACATACAGGAGGGATCCTTGGGCCCTTCACTGGCTCGCCATTCAGCTCCACCACGTCCACTACTGTCCCTGGCCTTTGCTTTGGCTGGTGCCCCATTAAACGTGTGCTCCGGAGCGATGTTTCTCCACCCATCACTAGCATTCTGCCACCAGGGGATATGTGAGTGTGGGAGTCACCATTTGTCACTGGCAGCAGTGTCACAAGTCACTAGACTTCCAGCTACCCGCTGACCTAGGCTGCCTTCTGCCCCAGGCAAGGTCCCGAATCCTTTATCCCAGATGCTGACACCTGGGCACTGGCGGACATTGATTTTTATCAACACAGAGGTCTGAGTGAGGGTCAGAGGGCCAGGTAGGTGAAGTGAAGGCCAGGTGGGCGGGGCTGAGGCTTCTTTGCCATCACCATAGAGACAGTCCCCCCACCGCAAGAGTGGGCGGAGCTTGGGATGGGCCTGGTGACAAGACTGAGCCAATGGCAGAGATCCGGCCCGCCAGGCAGATGACACAGGGCCCTCCATTGTGACCTATGACCCCTAGTGGCCACAGGATTTGAGCACGCCCCGGGAAAGGCTACGCAGGCACAAGGGAGCCCCTGGTGCGGACTGCTTCAGGGCATTGGCAGAGCACGCCAGGTACCTCTTTCCCACTTTCCTGAGGATATCAGTAGGCAAGGCATCCCCACTCAGCATCTCTTGCCTCTCTCTCTCTCTCTCTGCTTGTCTTCGTTCTCTGAAATCTCTTCCTTCTCCCCCTTGTCACTTCACACCTTGGAGTGCCTGACAGAGGGCCTAGAGACCAAAGAGCAAAGGGGAAAGGCCTCTGGCTCTACTGCTTGCCCATGGGGAGAGAAGTTCTGGGAGTCTATCTGGAAGGTCTAGAGAGTAGTGATTGATTGGGGAGCTACATCACGGGCGGACCTGGCCAGGTGAAGCTTGACATCACCGTGGGACCTGGCCAGGTGAAGCTCGCTGACAAGTGGCAGCCTCTCCGGAGACTACTAATTCCGCTCCTAACATTCTATGCAAATAACCGGCTGAGTGCCATGGGCAGAAAACATTGACACATACCTGCCAGAGGCCTATTCTGGGTCTGGAGAGTCCACCCTGGTCTCCCCTGCAACTCATCATCTCAGCACACACTTTGCCTGCACGCATGGAAACCGCCTCTCTCCACGAATGTCTTCACCTGCTAGGAAACACACGATGTCACTCAGCCAAAGGAGAGCACAGGCCAAGTCAACTGAAGCCCCCATTTTCAAGATTTTGCCCTCTGCTGCTCCACAGCCTCCGGTGGCACACTGCATGTGCGTCACTTCTCGGTAGATGAGGCCGAAATCCGGGCATCCAGGGCCCCAGCCGTCCAGAATCTACGGATGGCGGCATATGGATCACCTCTTTGCCTCGTACAGCAGGGAGGCCTGGGCCCTAGACTGGCTCCGCTAGAGCTCCACGACCTCAGCTATTTTCCCTGACCTTTGGCCTGTGCCCTCCTGAGTGTGTCATCTCTACTTCCACTTCTCCTCCCACCACACTGAATCCGCCACCTGCGGATACCTGAGCGTGGACATCAACATCTATCACTGGCTGCAGTGTCACAGGTCACTAGGTGTCTAGGCTCAGGCTGACCTTGGCTGTCTTCTGCCCAGGCAAGGAACCTAATCCTTCCAAGGAAATCAGGACACGTGCTCACTGGCCGACATCCTTTCTTTCATCTACACAGCGGTCTAGATGAGGGGAAAGAGGCCGGGTAGGCCAGGTGAGGGCTGAGTGTGGGGCCTAAGGCTTCTTTCCCAATCACCATGGTGACAGCCACCAGAAGGCTGGGCGGAACTTCTGACGGGGACGAGTCACAAACACTCAGCCAATAGGAGAGGTCCAACCTAACCGGCCAGTTCCGCAGAGCCCTCCATTTTACCCATGGACAGACAACGGCCCCTTGCGTCTTTGGCCACAAAATCCAGGGCACCCAGGGAATAACTTCACAGTAGGCAACCCCTGATGTGAACACGTTCGACACACTGGGACAGCAGGCAGGTACCTCTTTTCCACTTACGCTAGGATATCACTAGGCAAGGCGCCCTTCCTCAGCATCTGTGGCCTCTCACGTATGTGTTCACTCAGAGGAATCTCTTCATTCTACCCCTGAGACACATCACAAGTATGAGGGGCCTGAGAGAGAGCCTAGAGATGGAACGGGGGAGGCTTCTGGCTGTACTGCTTCCCCGTGGGGACAGAATAGCAGGTAGTCTCTCTGGAAGGTCTTAGCTTCTGTTGACTGACACGCGCAATACAGTAGGGGCGGACCCAGGCCAGGGGGAGCTTGTGGGCAGATGCAACCTCTCCGGCGACGAATAATTGCGCTGTTGCTTTGTATGGTGAAAACCTCCCCCCGCCAAGGGGGATGGGTAGAGAACATTGACCCACACCCGCCAGGGGCCTTTCCTGGGACTAAAGATCCCAACGTGGTCCCAACGTCGTCACCCTCTCAACACACACCTTTCCTGCACACGTAATCCTGCCTTTCTCCGTCAGGGCCCTATCCTACCAGGAAAAAAAGCAAGCCGCTCAAAGAGGCCGATGCCAGGGAAATCGAGGAAACACTGCCAGTTTCCAAATTTTTGCTGTCTACACGTCCCCGCCTCCGGTGCAAGGCTGCCTATGTGGCCGGGCTCCGAAGGCAAGGCCGAAATCCTGGCAGCCTGGGCCCCAGCAGTGCAATGGTTGATGGACGTGGGGACACGGATGACCTGTTCGCCACATACAGGAGGGATCCTTGGGCCCTTCACTGGCTCGCCATTCAGCTCCACGACGTCCACTACTGGCCCTGGCCTTTGCTTTGGCTGGTGCCCCATTAAACGTGTGCTCCGGAGCGATCTTTCTCCACCCATCACTAGCATTCTGCCACCAGGGGATATGTGAGTGTGGGAGTCACCATTTGTCACTGGCAGCAGTGTCACAAGTCACTAGACTTCCAGCTACCCGCTGACCTAGGCTGCCTTCTGCCCCAGGCAAGGTCCCGAATCCTTTATCCCAGATGCTGACACCTGGGCACTGGCGGACATTGATTTTTATCAACACAGAGGTCTGAGTGAGGGTCAGAGGGCCAGGTAGGTGAAGTCAAGGCCAGGTGGGCGGGGCTGAGGCTTCTTTGCCATCACCATAGAGACAGTCCCCCCACCGCAAGAGTGGGCGGAGCTTGGGATGGGCCTGGTGACAAGACTGAGCCAATGGCAGAGATCCGGCCCGCCAGGCAGATGACACAGGGCCCTCCATTGTGACCTATGACCCCTAGTGACCACAGGATTTGAGCACGCCCCGGGAAAGGCTACGCAGGCACAAGGGAGCCCCTGGTGCGGACTGCTTCAGGGCATTGGCAGAGCACGCCAGGTACCTCTTTCCCACTTTCCTGAGGATATCAGTAGGCAAGGCATCCCCACTCAGCATCTCTTGCCTCTCTCTCTCTCTCTCTGCTTGTCTTCGTTCTCTGAAATCTCTTCCTTCTCCCCCTTGTCACTTCACACCTTGGAGTGCCTGACAGAGGGCCTAGAGACCAAAGAGCAAAGGGGGAAGGCCTCTGGCTCTACTGCTTGCCCATGGGGAGAGAAGTTCTGGGAGTCTATCTGGAAGGTCTAGAGAGTAGTGATTGATTGGGGAGCTACATCACGGGCGGACCTGGCCAGGTGAAGCTTGACATCACCGTGGGACCTGGCCAGGTGAAGCTCGCTGACAAGTGGCAGCCTCTCCGGAGACTACTAATTCCGCTCCTAACATTCTATGCAAATAACCGGCTGAGTGCCATGGGCAGAAAACATTGACACATACCTGCCAGAGGCCTATTCTGGGTCTGGAGAGTCCACCCTGGTCTCCCCTGCAACTCATCATCTCAGCACACACTTTGCCTGCACGCATGGAAACCGCCTCTCTCCACGAATGTCTTCACCTGCTAGGAAACACACGATGTCACTCAGCCAAAGGAGAGCACAGGCCAAGTCAACTGAAGCCCCCATTTTCAAGATTTTGCCCTCTGCTGCTCCACAGCCTCCGGTGGCACACTGCATGTGTGTCACTTCTCGGTAGACGAGGCCGAAATCCGGGCATCCAGGGCCCCAGCCGTCCAGAATCTACGGATGGCGGCATATGGATCACCTCTTTGCCTCGTACAGCAGGGAGGCCTGGGCCCTAGACTGGCTCCGCTAGAGCTCCACGACCTCAGCTATTTTCCCTGACCTTTGGACCGTGCCCTCGTGAGTGTGTCATCTCTACTTCCACTTCTCCTCCCACCACACTGAATCCGCCACCTGCGGATACCTGAGCGTGGACATCAACATCTATCACTGGCTGCAGTGTCACAGGTCACTAGGTGTCTAGGCTCAGGCTGACCTTGTCTGTCTTCTGCCCAGGCAAGGAACCTAATCCTTCCAAGGAAATCAGGACACGTGCTGACTGGCCGACATCCTTTCTTTCATCTACACAGCGGTCTAGATGAGGGGAAAGAGGCCAGGTAGGCCAGGTGAGGGCTGAGTGTGGGGCCTAAGGCTTCTTTCCCAATCACCATGGTGACAGCCACCGGAAGGCTGGGCGGAACTTCGGACGGGGACGAGTCACAAACACTCAGCCAATAGGAGAGGTCCAGCCTAACCGGCCAGTTCCGCAGAGCCCTCCATTTTACCCATGGACAGACAACGGCCCCTTGCGTCTTTGGCCACAAAATCCAGGGCACCCAGGGAATAACTTCACAGTAGGCAACCCCTGATGTGAACACGTTCGACACACTGGGACAGCAGGCAGGTACCTCTTTTCCACTTACGCTAGGATATCACTAGGCAAGGCGCCCTTCCTCAGCATCTGTGGCCTCTCACGTATGTGTTCACTCAGAGGAATCTCTTCATTCTACCCCTGAGACACATCACAAGTATGAGGGGCCTGAGAGAGAGCCTAGAGATGGAACGGGGGAGGCTTCTGGCTGTACTGCTTCCCCGTGGGGACAGAATAGCAGGTAGTCTCTCTGGAAGGTCTTAGCTTCTGTTGACTGACACGCGCAATACAGTAGGGGCGGACCCTGGCCAGGGTGAGCTTGTGGGCAGATGCAACCTCTCCGGCGACGAATAATTGCGCTGCTGCTTTGTATGGTGAAAACCTCCCCCCGCCAAGGGGGATGGGTAGAGAACATTGACCCACACCCGCCAGGGGCCTTTCCTGGGACTAAAGATCCCAACGTGGTCCCAACGTCGTCACCCTCTCAACACACACCTTTCCTGCACACGTAATCCTGCCTTTCTCCGTCAGGGCCCTATCCTACCAGGAAAAAAAGCAAGCCGCTCAAAGAGGCCGATGCCAGGGAAATCGAGGAAACACTGCCAGTTTCCAAATTTTTGCTGTCTACACGTCCCCGCCTCCGGTGCAAGGCTGCCTATGTGGCCGGGCTCCGAAGGCAAGGCCGAAATCCTGGCAGCCTGGGCCCCAGCAGTGCAATGGTTGATGGACGTGGGGACACGGATGACCTGTTCGCCACATACAGGAGGGATCCTTGGGCCCTTCACTGGCTCGCCATTCAGCTCCACCACGTCCACTACTGTCCCTGGCCTTTGCTTTGGCTGGTGCCCCATTAAACGTGTGCTCCGGAGCGATGTTTCTCCACCCATCACTAGCATTCTGCCACCAGGGGATATGTGAGTGTGGGAGTCACCATTTGTCACTGGCAGCAGTGTCACAAGTCACTAGACTTCCAGCTACCCGCTGACCTAGGCTGCCTTCTGCCCCAGGCAAGGTCCCGAATCCTTTATCCCAGATGCTGACACCTGGGCACTGGCGGACATTGATTTTTATCAACACAGAGGTCTGAGTGAGGGTCAGAGGGCCAGGTAGGTGAAGTCAAGGCCAGGTGGGCGGGGCTGAGGCTTCTTTGCCATCACCATAGAGACAGTCCCCCCACCGCAAGAGTGGGCGGAGCTTGGGATGGGCCTGGTGACAAGACTGAGCCAATGGCAGAGATCCGGCCCGCCAGGCAGATGACACAGGGCCCTCCATTGTGACCTATGACCCCTAGTGGCCACAGGATTTGAGCACGCCCCGGGAAAGGCTACGCAGGCACAAGGGAGCCCCGGGTGCGGACTGCTTCAGGGCATTGGCAGAGCACGCCAGGTACCTCTTTCCCACTTTCCTGAGGATATCAGTAGGCAAGGCATCCCCACTCAGCATCTCTTGCCTCTCTCTCTCTCTCTCTGCTTGTCTTCGTTCTCTGAAATCTCTTCCTTCTCCCCCTTGTCACTTCACACCTTGGAGTGCCTGACAGAGGGCCTAGAGACCAAAGAGCAAAGGGGAAAGGCCTCTGGCTCTACTGCTTGCCCATGGGGAGAGAAGTTCTGGGAGTCTATCTGGAAGGTCTAGAGAGTAGTGATTGATTGGGGAGCTACATCACGGGCGGACCTGGCCAGGTGAAGCTTGACATCACCGTGGGACCTGGCCAGGTGAAGCTCGCTGACAAGTGGCAGCCTCTCCGGAGACTACTAATTCCGCTCCTAACATTCTATGCAAATAACCGGCTGAGTGCCATGGGCAGAAAACATTGACACATACCTGCCAGAGGCCTATTCTGGGTCTGGAGAGTCCACCCTGGTCTCCCCTGCAACTCATCATCTCAGCACACACTTTGCCTGCACGCATGGAAACCGCCTCTCTCCACGAATGTCTTCACCTGCTAGGAAACACACGATGTCACTCAGCCAAAGGAGAGCACAGGCCAAGTCAACTGAAGCCCCCATTTTCAAGATTTTGCCCTCTGCTGCTCCACAGCCTCCGGTGGCACACTGCATGTGCGTCACTTCTCGGTAGACGAGGCCGAAATCCGGGCATCCAGGGCCCCAGCCGTCCAGAATCTACGGATGGCGGCATATGGATCACCTCTTTGCCTCGTACAGCAGGGAGGCCTGGGCCCTAGACTGGCTCCGCTAGAGCTCCACGACCTCAGCTATTTTCCCTGACCTTTGGCCTGTGCCCTCCTGAGTGTGTCATCTCTACTTCCACTTCTCCTCCCACCACACTGAATCCGCCACCTGCGGATACCTGAGCGTGGACATCAACATCTATCACTGGCTGCAGTGTCACAGGTCACTAGGTGTCTAGGCTCAGGCTGACCTTGGCTGTCTTCTGCCCAGGCAAGGAACCTAATCCTTCCAAGGAAATCAGGACACGTGCTCACTGGCCGACATCCTTTCTTTCATCTACACAGCGGTCTAGATGAGGGGAAAGAGGCCGGGTAGGCCAGGTGAGGGCTGAGTGTGGGGCCTAAGGCTTCTTTCCCAATCACCATGGTGACAGCCACCAGAAGGCTGGGCGGAACTTCGGACGGGGACGAGTCACAAACACTCAGCCAATAGGAGAGGTCCAACCTAACCGGCCAGTTCCGCAGAGCCCTCCATTTTACCCATGGACAGACAACGCCCCCTTGCGTCTTTGGCCACAAAATCCAGGGCACCCAGGGAATAACTTCACAGTAGGCAACCCCTGATGTGAACACGTTCGACACACTGGGACAGCAGGCAGGTACCTCTTTTCCACTTACGCTAGGATATCACTAGGCAAGGCGCCCTTCCTCAGCATCTGTGGCCTCTCACGTATGTGTTCACTCAGAGGAATCTCTTCATTCTACCCCTGAGACACATCACAAGTATGAGGGGCCTGAGAGAGAGCCTAGAGATGGAACGGGGGAGGCTTCTGGCTGTACTGCTTCCCCGTGGGGACAGAATAGCAGGTAGTCTCTCTGGAAGGTCTTAGCTTCTGTTGACTGACACGCGCAATACAGTAGGGGCGGACCCAGGCCAGGGGGAGCTTGTGGGCAGATGCAACCTCTCCGGCGACGAATAATTGCGCTGTTGCTTTGTATGGTGAAAACCTCCCCCCGCCAAGGGGGATGGGTAGAGAACATTGACCCACACCCGCCAGGGGCCTTTCCTGGGACTAAAGATCCCAACGTGGTCTCAACGTCGTCACCCTCTCAACACACACCTTTCCTGCACACGTAATCCTGCCTTTCTCCGTCAGGGCCCTATCCTACCAGGAAAAAAAGCAAGCCGCTCAAAGAGGCCGATGCCAGGGAAATCGAGGAAACACTGCCAGTTTCCAAATTTTTGCTGTCTACACGTCCCCGCCTCCGGTGCAAGGCTGCCTATGTGGCCGGGCTCCGAAGGCAAGGCCGAAATCCTGGCAGCCTGGGCCCCAGCAGTGCAATGGTTGATGGACGTGGGGACACGGATGACCTGTTCGCCACATACAGGAGGGATCCTTGGGCCCTTCACTGGCTCGCCATTCAGCTCCACGACGTCCACTACTGGCCCTGGCCTTTGCTTTGGCTGGTGCCCCATTAAACGTGTGCTCCGGAGCGATCTTTCTCCACCCATCACTAGCATTCTGCCACCAGGGGATATGTGAGTGTGGGAGTCACCATTTGTCACTGGCAGCAGTGTCACAAGTCACTAGACTTCCAGCTACCCGCTGACCTAGGCTGCCTTCTGCCCCAGGCAAGGTCCCGAATCCTTTATCCCAGATGCTGACACCTGGGCACTGGCGGACATTGATTTTTATCAACACAGAGGTCTGAGTGAGGGTCAGAGGGCCAGGTAGGTGAAGTCAAGGCCAGGTGGGCGGGGCTGAGGCTTCTTTGCCATCACCATAGAGACAGTCCCCCCACCGCAAGAGTGGGCGGAGCTTGGGATGGGCCTGGTGACAAGACTGAGCCAATGGCAGAGATCCGGCCCGCCAGGCAGATGACACAGGGCCCTCCATTGTGACCTATGACCCCTAGTGACCACAGGATTTGAGCACGCCCCGGGAAAGGCTACGCAGGCACAAGGGAGCCCCTGGTGCGGACTGCTTCAGGGCATTGGCAGAGCACGCCAGGTACCTCTTTCCCACTTTCCTGAGGATATCAGTAGGCAAGGCATCCCCACTCAGCATCTCTTGCCTCTCTCTCTCTCTCTCTGCTTGTCTTCGTTCTCTGAAATCTCTTCCTTCTCCCCCTTGTCACTTCACACCTTGGAGTGCCTGACAGAGGGCCTAGAGACCAAAGAGCAAAGGGGGAAGGCCTCTGGCTCTACTGCTTGCCCATGGGGAGAGAAGTTCTGGGAGTCTATCTGGAAGGTCTAGAGAGTAGTGATTGATTGGGGAGCTACATCACGGGCGGACCTGGCCAGGTGAAGCTTGACATCACCGTGGGACCTGGCCAGGTGAAGCTCGCTGACAAGTGGCAGCCTCTCCGGAGACTACTAATTCCGCTCCTAACATTCTATGCAAATAACCGGCTGAGTGCCATGGGCAGAAAACATTGACACATACCTGCCAGAGGCCTATTCTGGGTCTGGAGAGTCCACCCTGGTCTCCCCTGCAACTCATCATCTCAGCACACACTTTGCCTGCACGCATGGAAACCGCCTCTCTCCACGAATGTCTTCACCTGCTAGGAAACACACGATGTCACTCAGCCAAAGGAGAGCACAGGCCAAGTCAACTGAAGCCCCCATTTTCAAGATTTTGCCCTCTGCTGCTCCACAGCCTCCGGTGGCACACTGCATGTGTGTCACTTCTCGGTAGACGAGGCCGAAATCCGGGCATCCAGGGCCCCAGCCGTCCAGAATCTACGGATGGCGGCATATGGATCACCTCTTTGCCTCGTACAGCAGGGAGGCCTGGGCCCTAGACTGGCTCCGCTAGAGCTCCACGACCTCAGCTATTTTCCCTGACCTTTGGCCTGTGCCCTCGTGAGTGTGTCATCTCTACTTCCACTTCTCCTCCCACCACACTGAATCCGCCACCTGCGGATACCTGAGCGTGGACATCAACATCTATCACTGGCTGCAGTGTCACAGGTCACTAGGTGTCTAGGCTCAGGCTGACCTTGTCTGTCTTCTGCCCAGGCAAGGAACCTAATCCTTCCAAGGAAATCAGGACACGTGCTCACTGGCCGACATCCTTTCTTTCATCTACACAGCGGTCTAGATGAGGGGAAAGAGGCCAGGTAGGCCAGGTGAGGGCTGAGTGTGGGGCCTAAGGCTTCTTTCCCAATCACCATGGTGACAGCCACCGGAAGGCTGGGCGGAACTTCGGACGGGGACGAGTCACAAACACTCAGCCAATAGGAGAGGTCCAGCCTAACCGGCCAGTTCCGCAGAGCCCTCCATTTTACCCATGGACAGACAACGCCCCCTTGCGTCTTTGGCCACAAAATCCAGGGCACCCAGGGAATAACTTCACAGTAGGCAACCCCTGATGTGAACACGTTCGACACACTGGGACAGCAGGCAGGTACCTCTTTTCCACTTACGCTAGGATATCACTAGGCAAGGCGCCCTTCCTCAGCATCTGTGGCCTCTCACGTATGTGTTCACTCAGAGGAATCTCTTCATTCTACCCCTGAGACACATCACAAGTATGAGGGGCCTGAGAGAGAGCCTAGAGATGGAACGGGGGAGGCTTCTGGCTGTACTGCTTCCCCGTGGGGACAGAATAGCAGGTAGTCTCTCTGGAAGGTCTTAGCTTCTGTTGACTGACACGCGCAATACAGTAGGGGCGGACCCTGGCCAGGGGGAGCTTGTGGGCAGATGCAACCACTCCGGCGACGAATAATAGCGCTGCTGCTTTGTATGGTGAAAACCTCCCCCCGCCAAGGGGGATGGGTAGAGAACATTGACCCACACCCGCCAGGGGCCTTTCCTGGGACTAAAGATCCCAATGTGGTCTCAACGTCGTCACCCTCTCAACACACACCTTTCCTGCACACGTAATCCTGCCTTTCTCCGTCAGGGCCCTATCCTACCAGGAAAAAAAGCAAGCCGCTCAAAAAGGCCGATGCCAGGGAAATCGAGGAAACACTGCCAGTTTCCAAATTTTTGCTGTCTACACGTCCCCGCCTCCGGTGCAAGGCTGCCTATGTGGCCGGGCTCCGAAGGCAAGGCCGAAATCCTGGCAGCCTGGGCCCCAGCAGTGCAATGGTTGATGGACCTGGGGACACGGATGACCTGTTCGCCACATACAGGAGGGATCCTTGGGCCCTTCACTGGCTCGCCATTCAGCTCCACGACGTCCACTACTGGCCCTGGCCTTTGCTTTGGCTGGTGCCCCATTAAACGTGTGCTCCGGAGCGATCTTTCTCCACCCATCACTAGCATTCTGCCACCAGGGGATATGTGAGTGTGGGAGTCACCATTTGTCACTGGCAGCAGTGTCACAAGTCACTAGACTTCCAGCTACCCGCTGACCTAGGCTGCCTTCTGCCCCAGGCAAGGTCCCGAATCCTTTATCCCAGATGCTGACACCTGGGCACTGGCGGACATTGATTTTTATCAACACAGAGGTCTGAGTGAGGGTCAGAGGGCCAGGTAGGTGAAGTCAAGGCCAGGTGGGCGGGGCTGAGGCTTCTTTGCCATCACCATAGAGACAGTCCCCCCACCGCAAGAGTGGGCGGAGCTTGGGATGGGCCTGGTGACAAGACTGAGCCAATGGCAGAGATCCGGCCCGCCAGGCAGATGACACAGGGCCCTCCATTGTGACCTCTGACCCCTAGTGGCCACAGGATTTGAGCACGCCCCGGGAAAGGCTACGCAGGCACAAGGGAGCCCCTGGTGCGGACTGCTTCAGGGCATTGGCAGAGCACGCCAGGTACCTCTTTCCCACATTCCTGAGGATATCAGTAGGCAAGGCATCCCCACTCAGCATCTCTTGCCTCTCTCTGTCTCTCTCTGCTTGTCTTCGTTCTCTGAAATCTCTTCCTTCTCCCCCTTGTCACTTCACACCTTGGAGTGCCTGACAGAGGGCCTAGAGACCAAAGAGCAAAGGGGGAAGGCCTCTGGCTCTACTGCTTGCCCATGGGGACAGAAGTTCTGGGAGTCTATCTGGAAGGTCTAGAGAGTAGTGATTGATTGGGGAGCTACATCACGGGCGGACCTGGCCAGGTGAAGCTTGACATCACCGTGGGACCTGGCCAGGTGAAGCTCGCTGACAAGTGGCAGCCTCTCCGGAGACTACTAATTCCGCTCCTAACATTCTATGCAAATAACCGGCTGAGTGCCATGGGCAGAAAACATTGACACATACCTGCCAGAGGCCTATTCTGGGTCTGGAGAGTCCACCCTGGTCTCCCCTGCAACTCATCATCTCAGCACACACTTTGCCTGCACGCATGGAAACCGCCTCTCTCCACGAATGTCTTCACCTGCTAGGAAACACACGATGTCACTCAGCCAAAGGAGAGCACAGGCCAAGTCAACTGAAGCCCCCATTTTCAAGATTTTGCCCTCTGCTGCTCCACAGCCTCCGGTGGCACACTGCATGTGTGTCACTTCTCGGTAGACGAGGCCGAAATCCGGGCATCCAGGGCCCCAGCCGTCCAGAATCTACGGATGGCGGCATATGGATCACCTCTTTGCCTCGTACAGCAGGGAGGCCTGGGCCCTAGACTGGCTCCGCTAGAGCTCCACGACCTCAGCTATTTTCCCTGACCTTTGGCCTGTGCCCTCGTGAGTGTGTCATCTCTACTTCCACTTCTCCTCCCACCACACTGAATCCGCCACCTGCGGATACCTGAGCGTGGACATCAACATCTATCACTGGCTGCAGTGTCACAGGTCACTAGGTGTCTAGGCTCAGGCTGACCTTGTCTGTCTTCTGCCCAGGCAAGGAACCTAATCCTTCCAAGGAAATCAGGACACGTGCTCACTGGCCGACATCCTTTCTTTCATCTACACAGCGGTCTAGATGAGGGGAAAGAGGCCAGGTAGGCCAGGTGAGGGCTGAGTGTGGGGCCTAAGGCTTCTTTCCCAATCACCATGGTGACAGCCACCGGAAGGCTGGGCGGAACTTCGGACGGGGACGAGTCACAAACACTCAGCCAATAGGAGAGGTCCAGCCTAACCGGCCAGTTCCGCAGAGCCCTCCATTTTACCCATGGACAGACAACGGCCCCTTGCGTCTTTGGCCACAAAATCCAGGGCACCCAGGGAATAACTTCACAGTAGGCAACCCCTGATGTGAACACGTTCGACACACTGGGACAGCAGGCAGGTACCTCTTTTCCACTTACGCTAGGATATCACTAGGCAAGGCGCCCTTCCTCAGCATCTGTGGCCTCTCACGTATGTGTTCACTCAGAGGAATCTCTTCATTCTACCCCTGAGACACATCACAAGTATGAGGGGCCTGAGAGAGAGCCTAGAGATGGAACGGGGGAGGCTTCTGGCTGTACTGCTTCCCCGTGGGGACAGAATAGCAGGTAGTCTCTCTGGAAGGTCTTAGCTTCTGTTGACTGACACGCGCAATACAGTAGGGGCGGACCCTGGCCAGGGGGAGCTTGTGGGCAGATGCAACCTCTCCGGCGACGAATAATTGCGCTGCTGCTTTGTATGGTGAAAACCTCCCCCCGCCAAGGGGGATGGGTAGAGAACATTGACCCACACCCGCCAGGGGCCTTTCCTGGGACTAAAGATCCCAACGTGGTCCCAACGTCGTCACCCTCTCAACACACACCTTTCCTGCACACGTAATCCTGCCTTTCTCCGTCAGGGCCCTATCCTACCAGGAAAAAAAGCAAGCCGCTCAAAGAGGCCGATGCCAGGGAAATCGAGGAAACACTGCCAGTTTCCAAATTTTTGCTGTCTACACGTCCCCGCCTCCGGTGCAAGGCTGCCTATGTGGCCGGGCTCCGAAGGCAAGGCCGAAATCCTGGCAGCCTGGGCCCCAGCAGTGCAATGGTTGATGGACGTGGGGACACGGATGACCTGTTCGCCACATACAGGAGGGATCCTTGGGCCCTTCACTGGCTCGCCATTCAGCTCCACCACGTCCACTACTGGCCCTGGCCTTTGCTTTGGCTGGTGCCCCATTAAACGTGTGCTCCGGAGCGATCTTTCTCCACCCATCACTAGCATTCTGCCACCAGGGGATATGTGAGTGTGGGAGTCACCATTTGTCACTGGCAGCAGTGTCACAAGTCACTAGACTTCCAGCTACCCGCTGACCTAGGCTGCCTTCTGCCCCAGGCAAGGTCCCGAATCCTTTATCCCAGATGCTGACACCTGGGCACTGGCGGACATTGATTTTTATCAACACAGAGGTCTGAGTGAGGGTCAGAGGGCCAGGTAGGTGAAGTCAAGGCCAGGTGGGCGGGGCTGAGGCTTCTTTGCCATCACCATAGAGACAGTCCCCCCACCGCAAGAGTGGGCGGAGCTTGGGATGGGCCTGGTGACAAGACTGAGCCAATGGCAGAGATCCGGCCCGCCAGGCAGATGACACAGGGCCCTCCATTGTGACCTCTGACCCCTAGTGGCCACAGGATTTGAGCACGCCCCGGGAAAGGCTACGCAGGCACAAGGGAGCCCCTGGTGCGGACTGCTTCAGGGCATTGGCAGAGCACGCCAGGTACCTCTTTCCCACATTCCTGAGGATATCAGTAGGCAAGGCATCCCCACTCAGCATCTCTTGCCTCTCTCTGTCTCTCTCTGCTTGTCTTCGTTCTCTGAAATCTCTTCCTTCTCCCCCTTGTCACTTCACACCTTGGAGTGCCTGACAGAGGGCCTAGAGACCAAAGAGCAAAGGGGGAAGGCCTCTGGCTCTACTGCTTGCCCATGGGGAGAGAAGTTCTGGGAGTCTATCTGGAAGGTCTAGAGAGTAGTGATTGATTGGGGAGCTACATCACGGGCGGACCTGGCCAGGTGAAGCTTGACATCACCGTGGGACCTGGCCAGGTGAAGCTCGCTGACAAGTGGCAGCCTCTCCGGAGACTACTAATTCCGCTCCTAACATTCTATGCAAATAACCGGCTGAGTGCCATGGGCAGAAAACATTGACACATACCTGCCAGAGGCCTATTCTGGGTCTGGAGAGTCCACCCTGGTCTCCCCTGCAACTCATCATCTCAGCACACACTTTGCCTGCACGCATGGAAACCGCCTCTCTCCACGAATGTCTTCACCTGCTAGGAAACACACGATGTCACTCAGCCAAAGGAGAGCACAGGCCAAGTCAACTGACGCCCCCATTTTCAAGATTTTGCCCTCTGCTGCTCCACAGCCTCCGGTGGCACACTGCATGTGTGTCACTTCTCGGTAGACGAGGCCGAAATCCGGGCATCCAGGGCCCCAGCCGTCCAGAATCTACGGATGGCGGCATATGGATCACCTCTTTGCCTCGTACAGCAGGGAGGCCTGGGCCCTAGACTGGCTCCGCTAGAGCTCCACGACCTCAGCTATTTTCCCTGACCTTTGGCCTGTGCCCTCGTGAGTGTGTCATCTCTACTTCCACTTCTCCTCCCACCACACTGAATCCGCCACCTGCGGATACCTGAGCGTGGACATCAACATCTATCACTGGCTGCAGTGTCACAGGTCACTAGGTGTCTAGGCTCAGGCTGACCTTGTCTGTCTTCTGCCCAGGCAAGGAACCTAATCCTTCCAAGGAAATCAGGACACGTGCTGACTGGCCGACATCCTTTCTTTCATCTACACAGCGGTCTAGATGAGGGGAAAGAGGCCAGGTAGGCCAGGTGAGGGCTGAGTGTGGGGCCTAAGGCTTCTTTCCCAATCACCATGGTGACAGCCACCGGAAGGCTGGGCGGAACTTCGGACGGGGACGAGTCACAAACACTCAGCCAATAGGAGAGGTCCAGCCTAACCGGCCAGTTCCGCAGAGCCCTCCATTTTACCCATGGACAGACAACGGCCCCTTGCGTCTTTGGCCACAAAATCCAGGGCACCCAGGGAATAACTTCACAGTAGGCAACCCCTGATGTGAACACGTTCGACACACTGGGACAGCAGGCAGGTACCTCTTTTCCACTTACGCTAGGATATCACTAGGCAAGGCGCCCTTCCTCAGCATCTGTGGCCTCTCACGTATGTGTTCACTCAGAGGAATCTCTTCATTCTACCCCTGAGACACATCACAAGTATGAGGGGCCTGAGAGAGAGCCTAGAGATGGAACGGGGGAGGCTTCTGGCTGTACTGCTTCCCCGTGGGGACAGAATAGCAGGTAGTCTCTCTGGAAGGTCTTAGCTTCTGTTGACTGACACGCGCAATACAGTAGGGGCGGACCCTGGCCAGGGTGAGCTTGTGGGCAGATGCAACCTCTCCGGCGACGAATAATTGCGCTGCTGCTTTGTATGGTGAAAACCTCCCCCCGCCAAGGGGGATGGGTAGAGAACATTGACCCACACCCGCCAGGGGCCTTTCCTGGGACTAAAGATCCCAACGTGGTCCCAACGTCGTCACCCTCTCAACACACACCTTTCCTGCACACGTAATCCTGCCTTTCTCCGTCAGGGCCCTATCCTACCAGGAAAAAAAGCAAGCCGCTCAAAGAGGCCCATGCCAGGGAAATCGAGGAAACACTGCCAGTTTCCAAATTTTTGCTGTCTACACGTCCCCGCCTCCGGTGCAAGGCTGCCTATGTGGCCGGGCTCCGAAGGCAAGGCCGAAATCCTGGCAGCCTGGGCCCCAGCAGTGCAATGGTTGATGGACGTGGGGACACGGATGACCTGTTCGCCACATACAGGAGGGATCCTTGGGCCCTTCACTGGCTCGCCATTCAGCTCCACCACGTCCACTACTGGCCCTGGCCTTTGCTTTGGCTGGTGCCCCATTAAACGTGTGCTCCGGAGCGATCTTTCTCCACCCATCACTAGCATTCTGCCACCAGGGGATATGTGAGTGTGGGAGTCACCATTTGTCACTGGCAGCAGTGTCACAAGTCACTAGACTTCCAGCTACCCGCTGACCTAGGCTGCCTTCTGCCCCAGGCAAGGTCCCGAATCCTTTATCCCAGATGCTGACACCTGGGCACTGGCGGACATTGATTTTTATCAACACAGAGGTCTGAGTGAGGGTCAGAGGGCCAGGTAGGTGAAGTCAAGGCCAGGTGGGCGGGGCTGAGGCTTCTTTGCCATCACCATAGAGACAGTCCCCCCACCGCAAGAGTGGGCGGAGCTTGGGATGGGCCTGGTGACAAGACTGAGCCAATGGCAGAGATCCGGCCCGCCAGGCAGATGACACAGGGCCCTCCATTGTGACCTATGACCCCTAGTGGCCACAGGATTTGAGCACGCCCCGGGAAAGGCTACGCAGGCACAAGGGAGCCCCTGGTGCGGACTGCTTCAGGGCATTGGCAGAGCACGCCAGGTACCTCTTTCCCACTTTCCTGAGGATATCAGTAGGCAAGGCATCCCCACTCAGCATCTCTTGCCTCTCTCTGTCTCTCTCTGCTTGTCTTCGTTCTCTGAAATCTCTTCCTTCTCCCCCTTGTCACTTCACACCTTGGAGTGCCTGACAGAGGGCCTAGAGACCAAAGAGCAAAGCGGAAAGGCCTCTGGCTCTACTGCTTGCCCATGGGGACAGAAGTTCTGGGAGTCTATCTGGAAGGTCTAGAGAGTAGTGATTGATTGGGGAGCTACATCACGGGCGGACCTGGCCAGGTGAAGCTTGACATCACCGTGGGACCTGGCCAGGTGAAGCTCGCTGACAAGTGGCAGCCTCTCCGGAGACTACTAATTCCGCTCCTAACATTCTATGCAAATAACCGGCTGAGTGCCATGGGCAGAAAACATTGACACATACCTGCCAGAGGCCTATTCTGGGTCTGGAGAGTCCACCCTGGTCTCCCCTGCAACTCATCATCTCAGCACACACTTTGCCTGCACGCATGGAAACCGCCTCTCTCCACGAATGTCTTCACCTGCTAGGAAACACACGATGTCACTCAGCCAAAGGAGAGCACAGGCCAAGTCAACTGAAGCCCCCATTTTCAAGATTTTGCCCTCTGCTGCTCCACAGCCTCCGGTGGCACACTGCATGTGTGTCACTTCTCGGTAGACGAGGCCGAAATCCGGGCATCCAGGGCCCCAGCCGTCCAGAATCTACGGATGGCGGCATATGGATCACCTCTTTGCCTCGTACAGCAGGGAGGCCTGGGCCCTAGACTGGCTCCGCTAGAGCTCCACGACCTCAGCTATTTTCCCTGACCTTTGGCCTGTGCCCTCGTGAGTGTGTCATCTCTACTTCCACTTCTCCTCCCACCACACTGAATCCGCCACCTGCGGATACCTGAGCGTGGACATCAACATCTATCACTGGCTGCAGTGTCACAGGTCACTAGGTGTCTAGGCTCAGGCTGACCTTGTCTGTCTTCTGCCCAGGCAAGGAACCTAATCCTTCCAAGGAAATGAGGACACGTGCTCACTGGCCGACATCCTTTCTTTCATCTACACAGCGGTCTAGATGAGGGGAAAGAGGCCAGGTAGGCCAGGTGAGGGCTGAGTGTGGGGCCTAAGGCTTCTTTCCCAATCACCATGGTGACAGCCACCGGAAGGCTGGGCGGAACTTCGGACGGGGACGAGTCACAAACACTCAGCCAATAGGAGAGGTCCAGCCTAACCGGCCAGTTCCGCAGAGCCCTCCATTTTACCCATGGACAGACAACGGCCCCTTGCGTCTTTGGCCACAAAATCCAGGGCACCCAGGGAATAACTTCACAGTAGGCAACCCCTGATGTGAACACGTTCGACACACTGGGACAGCAGGCAGGTACCTCTTTTCCACTTACGCTAGGATATCACTAGGCAAGGCGCCCTTCCTCAGCATCTGTGGCCTCTCACGTATGTGTTCACTCAGAGGAATCTCTTCATTCTACCCCTGAGACACATCACAAGTATGAGGGGCCTGAGAGAGAGCCTAGAGATGGAACGGGGGAGGCTTCTGGCTGTACTGCTTCCCCGTGGGGACAGAATAGCAGGTAGTCTCTCTGGAAGGTCTTAGCTTCTGTTGACTGACACGCGCAATACAGTAGGGGCGGACCCTGGCCAGGGGGAGCTTGTGGGCAGATGCAACCTCTCCGGCGACGAATAATTGCGCTGCTGCTTTGTATGGTGAAAACCTCCCCCCGCCAAGGGGGATGGGTAGAGAACATTGACCCACACCCGCCAGGGGCCTTTCCTGGGACTAAAGATCCCAACGTGGTCCCAACGTCGTCACCCTCTCAACACACACCTTTCCTGCACACGTAATCCTGCCTTTCTCCGTCAGGGCCCTATCCTACCAGGAAAAAAAGCAAGCCGCTCAAAGAGGCCGATGCCAGGGAAATCGAGGAAACACTGCCAGTTTCCAAATTTTTGCTGTCTACACGTCCCCGCCTCCGGTGCAAGGCTGCCTATGTGGCCGGGCTCCGAAGGCAAGGCCGAAATCCTGGCAGCCTGGGCCCCAGCAGTGCAATGGTTGATGGACGTGGGGACACGGATGACCTGTTCGCCACATACAGGAGGGATCCTTGGGCCCTTCACTGGCTCGCCATTCAGCTCCACCACGTCCACTACTGGCCCTGGCCTTTGCTTTGGCTGGTGCCCCATTAAACGTGTGCTCCGGAGCGATCTTTCTCCACCCATCACTAGCATTCTGCCACCAGGGGATATGTGAGTGTGGGAGTCACCATTTGTCACTGGCAGCAGTGTCACAAGTCACTAGACTTCCAGCTACCCGCTGACCTAGGCTGCCTTCTGCCCCAGGCAAGGTCCCGAATCCTTTATCCCAGATGCTGACACCTGGGCACTGGCGGACATTGATTTTTATCAACACAGAGGTCTGAGTGAGGGTCAGAGGGCCAGGTAGGTGAAGTCAAGGCCAGGTGGGCGGGGCTGAGGCTTCTTTGCCATCACCATAGAGACAGTCCCCCCACCGCAAGAGTGGGCGGAGCTTGGGATGGGCCTGGTGACAAGACTGAGCCAATGGCAGAGATCCGGCCCGCCAGGCAGATGACACAGGGCCCTCCATTGTGACCTCTGACCCCTAGTGGCCACAGGATTTGAGCACGCCCCGGGAAAGGCTACGCAGGCACAAGGGAGCCCCTGGTGCGGACTGCTTCAGGGCATTGGCAGAGCACGCCAGGTACCTCTTTCCCACATTCCTGAGGATATCAGTAGGCAAGGCATCCCCACTCAGCATCTCTTGCCTCTCTCTGTCTCTCTCTGCTTGTCTTCGTTCTCTGAAATCTCTTCCTTCTCCCCCTTGTCACTTCACACCTTGGAGTGCCTGACAGAGGGCCTAGAGACCAAAGAGCAAAGGGGGAAGGCCTCTGGCTCTACTGCTTGCCCATGGGGAGAGAAGTTCTGGGAGTCTATCTGGAAGGTCTAGAGAGTAGTGATTGATTGGGGAGCTACATCACGGGCGGACCTGGCCAGGTGAAGCTTGACATCACCGTGGGACCTGGCCAGGTGAAGCTCGCTGACAAGTGGCAGCCTCTCCGGAGACTACTAATTCCGCTCCTAACATTCTATGCAAATAACCGGCTGAGTGCCATGGGCAGAAAACATTGACACATACCTGCCAGAGGCCTATTCTGGGTCTGGAGAGTCCACCCTGGTCTCCCCTGCAACTCATCATCTCAGCACACACTTTGCCTGCACGCATGGAAACCGCCTCTCTCCACGAATGTCTTCACCTGCTAGGAAACACACGATGTCACTCAGCCAAAGGAGAGCACAGGCCAAGTCAACTGACGCCCCCATTTTCAAGATTTTGCCCTCTGCTGCTCCACAGCCTCCGGTGGCACACTGCATGTGTGTCACTTCTCGGTAGACGAGGCCGAAATCCGGGCATCCAGGGCCCCAGCCGTCCAGAATCTACGGATGGCGGCATATGGATCACCTCTTTGCCTCGTACAGCAGGGAGGCCTGGGCCCTAGACTGGCTCCGCTAGAGCTCCACGACCTCAGCTATTTTCCCTGACCTTTGGCCTGTGCCCTCGTGAGTGTGTCATCTCTACTTCCACTTCTCCTCCCACCACACTGAATCCGCCACCTGCGGATACCTGAGCGTGGACATCAACATCTATCACTGGCTGCAGTGTCACAGGTCACTAGGTGTCTAGGCTCAGGCTGACCTTGTCTGTCTTCTGCCCAGGCAAGGAACCTAATCCTTCCAAGGAAATCAGGACACGTGCTGACTGGCCGACATCCTTTCTTTCATCTACACAGCGGTCTAGATGAGGGGAAAGAGGCCAGGTAGGCCAGGTGAGGGCTGAGTGTGGGGCCTAAGGCTTCTTTCCCAATCACCATGGTGACAGCCACCGGAAGGCTGGGCGGAACTTCGGACGGGGACGAGTCACAAACACTCAGCCAATAGGAGAGGTCCAGCCTAACCGGCCAGTTCCGCAGAGCCCTCCATTTTACCCATGGACAGACAACGGCCCCTTGCGTCTTTGGCCACAAAATCCAGGGCACCCAGGGAATAACTTCACAGTAGGCAACCCCTGATGTGAACACGTTCGACACACTGGGACAGCAGGCAGGTACCTCTTTTCCACTTACGCTAGGATATCACTAGGCAAGGCGCCCTTCCTCAGCATCTGTGGCCTCTCACGTATGTGTTCACTCAGAGGAATCTCTTCATTCTACCCCTGAGACACATCACAAGTATGAGGGGCCTGAGAGAGAGCCTAGAGATGGAACGGGGGAGGCTTCTGGCTGTACTGCTTCCCCGTGGGGACAGAATAGCAGGTAGTCTCTCTGGAAGGTCTTAGCTTCTGTTGACTGACACGCGCAATACAGTAGGGGCGGACCCTGGCCAGGGTGAGCTTGTGGGCAGATGCAACCTCTCCGGCGACGAATAATTGCGCTGCTGCTTTGTATGGTGAAAACCTCCCCCCGCCAAGGGGGATGGGTAGAGAACATTGACCCACACCCGCCAGGGGCCTTTCCTGGGACTAAAGATCCCAACGTGGTCCCAACGTCGTCACCCTCTCAACACACACCTTTCCTGCACACGTAATCCTGCCTTTCTCCGTCAGGGCCCTATCCTACCAGGAAAAAAAGCAAGCCGCTCAAAGAGGCCCATGCCAGGGAAATCGAGGAAACACTGCCAGTTTCCAAATTTTTGCTGTCTACACGTCCCCGCCTCCGGTGCAAGGCTGCCTATGTGGCCGGGCTCCGAAGGCAAGGCCGAAATCCTGGCAGCCTGGGCCCCAGCAGTGCAATGGTTGATGGACGTGGGGACACGGATGACCTGTTCGCCACATACAGGAGGGATCCTTGGGCCCTTCACTGGCTCGCCATTCAGCTCCACCACGTCCACTACTGGCCCTGGCCTTTGCTTTGGCTGGTGCCCCATTAAACGTGTGCTCCGGAGCGATCTTTCTCCACCCATCACTAGCATTCTGCCACCAGGGGATATGTGAGTGTGGGAGTCACCATTTGTCACTGGCAGCAGTGTCACAAGTCACTAGACTTCCAGCTACCCGCTGACCTAGGCTGCCTTCTGCCCCAGGCAAGGTCCCGAATCCTTTATCCCAGATGCTGACACCTGGGCACTGGCGGACATTGATTTTTATCAACACAGAGGTCTGAGTGAGGGTCAGAGGGCCAGGTAGGTGAAGTCAAGGCCAGGTGGGCGGGGCTGAGGCTTCTTTGCCATCACCATAGAGACAGTCCCCCCACCGCAAGAGTGGGCGGAGCTTGGGATGGGCCTGGTGACAAGACTGAGCCAATGGCAGAGATCCGGCCCGCCAGGCAGATGACACAGGGCCCTCCATTGTGACCTATGACCCCTAGTGGCCACAGGATTTGAGCACGCCCCGGGAAAGGCTACGCAGGCACAAGGGAGCCCCTGGTGCGGACTGCTTCAGGGCATTGGCAGAGCACGCCAGGTACCTCTTTCCCACTTTCCTGAGGATATCAGTAGGCAAGGCATCCCCACTCAGCATCTCTTGCCTCTCTCTGTCTCTCTCTGCTTGTCTTCGTTCTCTGAAATCTCTTCCTTCTCCCCCTTGTCACTTCACACCTTGGAGTGCCTGACAGAGGGCCTAGAGACCAAAGAGCAAAGCGGAAAGGCCTCTGGCTCTACTGCTTGCCCATGGGGACAGAAGTTCTGGGAGTCTATCTGGAAGGTCTAGAGAGTAGTGATTGATTGGGGAGCTACATCACGGGCGGACCTGGCCAGGTGAAGCTTGACATCACCGTGGGACCTGGCCAGGTGAAGCTCGCTGACAAGTGGCAGCCTCTCCGGAGACTACTAATTCCGCTCCTAACATTCTATGCAAATAACCGGCTGAGTGCCATGGGCAGAAAACATTGACACATACCTGCCAGAGGCCTATTCTGGGTCTGGAGAGTCCACCCTGGTCTCCCCTGCAACTCATCATCTCAGCACACACTTTGCCTGCACGCATGGAAACCGCCTCTCTCCACGAATGTCTTCACCTGCTAGGAAACACACGATGTCACTCAGCCAAAGGAGAGCACAGGCCAAGTCAACTGAAGCCCCCATTTTCAAGATTTTGCCCTCTGCTGCTCCACAGCCTCCGGTGGCACACTGCATGTGCGTCACTTCTCGGTAGACGAGGCCGAAATCCGGGCATCCAGGGCCCCAGCCGTCCAGAATCTACGGATGGCGGCATATGGATCACCTCTTTGCCTCGTACAGCAGGGAGGCCTGGGCCCTAGACTGGCTCCGCTAGAGCTCCACGACCTCAGCTATTTTCCCTGACCTTTGGCCTGTGCCCTCCTGAGTGTGTCATCTCTACTTCCACTTCTCTTCCCACCACACTGAATCCACCACCTGCGGATACCTGAGCGTGGACATCAACATCTATCACTGGCTGCAGTGTCACAGGTCACTAGGTGTCTAGGCTCAGGCTGACCTTGGCTGTCTTCTGCCCAGGCAAGGAACCTAATCCTTCCAAGGAAATCAGGACACGTGCTCACTGGCCGACATCCTTTCTTTCATCTACACAGCGGTCTAGATGAGGGGAAAGAGGCCAGGTAGGCCAGGTGAGGGCTGAGTGTGGGGCCTAAGGCTTCTTTCCCAATCACCATGGTGACAGCCACCGGAAGGCTGGGCGGAACTTCGGACGGGGACGAGTCACAAACACTCAGCCAATAGGAGAGGTCCAGCCTAACCGGCCAGTTCCGCAGAGCCCTCCATTTTACCCATGGACAGACAACGCCCCCTTGCGTCTTTGGCCACAAAATCCAGGGCACCCAGGGAATAACTTCACAGTAGGCAACCCCTGATGTGAACACGTTCGACACACTGGGACAGCAGGCAGGTACCTCTTTTCCACTTACGCTAGGATATCACTAGGCAAGGCGCCCTTCCTCAGCATCTGTGGCCTCTCACGTATGTGTTCACTCAGAGGAATCTCTTCATTCTACCCCTGAGACACATCACAAGTATGAGGGGCCTGAGAGAGAGCCTAGAGATGGAACGGGGGAGGCTTCTGGCTGTACTGCTTCCCCGTGGGGACAGAATAGCAGGTAGTCTCTCTGGAAGGTCTTAGCTTCTGTTGACTGACACGCGCAATACAGTAGGGGCGGACCCTGGCCAGGTGGAGCTTGTGGGCAGATGCAACCTCTCCGGCGACGAATAATTGCGCTGCTGCTTTGTATGGTGAAAACCTCCCCCCGCCAAGGGGGATGGGTAGAGAACATTGACCCACACCCGCCAGGGGCCTTTCCTGGGACTAAAGATCCCAACGTGGTCTCAACGTCGTCACCCTCTCAACACACACCTTTCCTGCACACGTAATCCTGCCTTTCTCCGTCAGGGCCCTATCCTACCAGGAAAAAAAGCAAGCCGCTCAAAAAGGCCGATGCCAGGGAAATCGAGGAAACACTGCCAGTTTCCAAATTTTTGCTGTCTACACGTCCCCGCCTCCGGTGCAAGGCTGCCTATGTGGCCGGGCTCCGAAGGCAAGGCCGAAATCCTGGCAGCCTGGGCCCCAGCAGTGCAATGGTTGATGGACGTGGGGACACGGATGACCTGTTCACCACATACAGGAGGGATCCTTGGGCCCTTCACTGGCTCGCCATTCAGCTCCACGATGTCCACTACTGGCCCTGGCCTTTGCTTTGGCTGGTGCCCCATTAAACGTGTGCTCCGGAGCGATCTTTCTCCACCCATCACTAGCATTCTGCCACCAGGGGATATGTGAGTGTGGGAGTCACCATTTGTCACTGGCAGCAGTGTCCCAAGTCACTAGACTTCCAGCTACCCGCTGACCTAGGCTGCCTTCTGCCCCAGGCAAGGTCCCGAATCCTTTATCCCAGATGCTGACACCTGGGCACTGGCGGACATTGATTTTTATCAACACAGAGGTCTGAGTGAGGGTCAGAGGGCCAGGTAGGTGAAGTCAAGGCCAGGTGGGCGGGGCTGAGGCTTCTTTGCCATCACCATAGAGACAGTCCCCCCACCGCAAGAGTGGGCGGAGCTTGGGATGGGCCTGGTGACAAGACTGAGCCAATGGCAGAGATCCGGCCCGCCAGGCAGATGACACAGGGCCCTCCATTGTGACCTATGACCCCTAGTGGCCACAGGATTTGAGCACGCCCCGGGAAAGGCTACGCAGGCACAAGGGAGCCCCTGGTGCGGACTGCTTCAGGGCATTGGCAGAGCACGCCAGGTACCTCTTTCCCACTTTCCTGAGGATATCAGTAGGCAAGGCATCCCCACTCAGCATCTCTTGCCTCTCTCTCTGCTTGTCTTCGTTCTCTGAAATCTCTTCCTTCTCCCCCTTGTCACTTCACACCTTGGAGTGCCTGACAGAGGGCCTAGAGACCAAAGAGCAAAGGGGGAAGGCCTCTGGCTCTACTGCTTGCCCATGGGGAGAGAAGTTCTGGGAGTCTATCTGGAAGGTCTAGAGAGTAGTGATTGATTGGGGAGCTACATCACGGGCGGACCTGGCCAGGTGAAGCTTGACATCACCGTGGGACCTGGCCAGGTGAAGCTCGCTGACAAGTGGCAGCCTCTCCGGAGACTACTAATTCCGCTCCTAACATTCTATGCAAATAACCGGCTGAGTGCCATGGGCAGAAAACATTGACACATACCTGCCAGAGGCCTATTCTGGGTCTGGAGAGTCCACCCTGGTCTCCCCTGCAACTCATCATCTCAGCACACACTTTGCCTGCACGCATGGAAACCGCCTCTCTCCACGAATGTCTTCACCTGCTAGGAAACACACGATGTCACTCAGCCAAAGGAGAGCACAGGCCAAGTCAACTGAAGCCCCCATTTTCAAGATTTTGCCCTCTGCTGCTCCACAGCCTCCGGTGGCACACTGCATGTGTGTCACTTCTCGGTAGACGAGGCCGAAATCCGGGCATCCAGGGCCCCAGCCGTCCAGAATCTACGGATGGCGGCATATGGATCACCTCTTTGCCTCGTACAGCAGGGAGGCCTGGGCCCTAGACTGGCTCCGCTAGAGCTCCACGACCTCAGCTATTTTCCCTGACCTTTGGCCTGTGCCCTCGTGAGTGTGTCATCTCTACTTCCACTTCTCCTCCCACCACACTGAATCCGCCACCTGCGGATACCTGAGCGTGGACATCAACATCTATCACTGGCTGCAGTGTCACAGGTCACTAGGTGTCTAGGCTCAGGCTGACCTTGTCTGTCTTCTGCCCAGGCAAGGAACCTAATCCTTCCAAGGAAATCAGGACACGTGCTGACTGGCCGACATCCTTTCTTTCATCTACACAGCGGTCTAGATGAGGGGAAAGAGGCCAGGTAGGCCAGGTGAGGGCTGAGTGTGGGGCCTAAGGCTTCTTTCCCAATCACCATGGTGACAGCCACCGGAAGGCTGGGCGGAACTTCGGACGGGGACGAGTCACAAACACTCAGCCAATAGGAGAGGTCCAGCCTAACCGGCCAGTTCCGCAGAGCCCTCCATTTTACCCATGGACAGACAACGGCCCCTTGCGTCTTTGGCCACAAAATCCAGGGCACCCAGGGAATAACTTCACAGTAGGCAACCCCTGATGTGAACACGTTCGACACACTGGGACAGCAGGCAGGTACCTCTTTTCCACTTACGCTAGGATATCACTAGGCAAGGCGCCCTTCCTCAGCATCTGTGGCCTCTCACGTATGTGTTCACTCAGAGGAATCTCTTCATTCTACCCCTGAGACACATCACAAGTATGAGGGGCCTGAGAGAGAGCCTAGAGATGGAACGGGGGAGGCTTCTGGCTGTACTGCTTCCCCGTGGGGACAGAATAGCAGGTAGTCTCTCTGGAAGGTCTTAGCTTCTGTTGACTGACACGCGCAATACAGTAGGGGCGGACCCTGGCCAGGGTGAGCTTGTGGGCAGATGCAACCTCTCCGGCGACGAATAATTGCGCTGCTGCTTTGTATGGTGAAAACCTCCCTCCGCCAAGGGGGATGGGTAGAGAACATTGACCCACACCCGCCAGGGGCCTTTCCTGGGACTAAAGATCCCAACGTGGTCCCAACGTCGTCACCCTCTCAACACACACCTTTCCTGCACACGTAATCCTGCCTTTCTCCGTCAGGGCCCTATCCTACCAGGAAAAAAAGCAAGCCGCTCAAAGAGGCCGATGCCAGGGAAATCGAGGAAACACTGCCAGTTTCCAAATTTTTGCTGTCTACACGTCCCCGCCTCCGGTGCAAGGCTGCCTATGTGGCCGGGCTCCGAAGGCAAGGCCGAAATCCTGGCAGCCTGGGCCCCAGCAGTGCAATGGTTGATGGACGTGGGGACACGGATGACCTGTTCGCCACATACAGGAGGGATCCTTGGGCCCTTCACTGGCTCGCCATTCAGCTCCACGACGTCCACTACTGGCCCTGGCCTTTGCTTTGGCTGGTGCCCCATTAAACGTGTGCTCCGGAGCGATCTTTCTCCACCCATCACTAGCATTCTGCCACCAGGGGATATGTGAGTGTGGGAGTCACCATTTGTCACTGGCAGCAGTGTCACAAGTCACTAGACTTCCAGCTACCCGCTGACCTAGGCTGCCTTCTGCCCCAGGCAAGGTCCCGAATCCTTTATCCCAGATGCTGACACCTGGGCACTGGCGGACATTGATTTTTATCAACACAGAGGTCTGAGTGAGGGTCAGAGGGCCAGGTAGGTGAAGTGAAGGCCAGGTGGGCGGGGCTGAGGCTTCTTTGCCATCACCATAGAGACAGTCCCCCCACCGCAAGAGTGGGCGGAGCTTGGGATGGGCCTGGTGACAAGACTGAGCCAATGGCAGAGATCCGGCCCGCCAGGCAGATGACACAGGGCCCTCCATTGTGACCTATGACCCCTAGTGGCCACAGGATTTGAGCACGCCCCGGGAAAGGCTACGCAGGCACAAGGGAGCCCCTGGTGCGGACTGCTTCAGGGCATTGGCAGAGCACGCCAGGTACCTCTTTCCCACTTTCCTGAGGATATCAGTAGGCAAGGCATCCCCACTCAGCATCTCTTGCCTCTCTCTGTCTCTCTCTGCTTGTCTTCGTTCTCTGAAATCTCTTCCTTCTCCCCCTTGTCACTTCACACCTTGGAGTGCCTGACAGAGGGCCTAGAGACCAAAGAGCAAAGGGGGAAGGCCTCTGGCTCTACTGCTTGCCCATGGGGACAGAAGTTCTGGGAGTCTACCTGGAAGGTCTAGAGAGTAGTGATTGATTGGGGAGCTACATCACGGGCGGACCTGGCCAGGTGAAGCTTGACATCACCGTGGGACCTGGCCAGGTGAAGCTCGCTGACAAGTGGCAGCCTCTCCGGAGACTACTAATTCCGCTCCTAACGTTCTATGCAAATAACCGGCTGAGTGCCATGGGCAGAAAACATTGGCACATACCTGACAGAGGCCTATTCTGGGTCTGGAGAGTCCACCCTGGTCTCCCCTGCAACTCATCATCTCAGCACACACTTTGCCTGCACGCATGGAAACCGCCTCTCTCCACGAATGTCTTCACCTGCTAGGAAACACACGATGTCACTCAGCCAAAGGAGAGCACAGGCCAAGTCAACTGAAGCACCCATTTTCAAGATTTTGCCCTCTGCTGCTCCACAGCCTCCGGTGGCACACTGCATGTGCGTCACTTCTCGGTAGATAAGGCCGAAATCCGGGCATCCAGGGCCCCAGCCGTCCAGAATCTACGGATGGCGGCATATGGATCACCTCTTTGCCTCGTACAGCAGGGAGGCCTGGGCCCTAGACTGGCTCCGCTAGAGCTCCACGACCTCAGCTATTTTCCCTGACCTTTGGCCTGTGCCCTCGTGAGTGTGTCATCTCTACCTCCACTTCTCTTCCCACCACACTGAATCCGCCACCTGCGGATACCTGAGCGTGGACATCAACATCTATCACTGGCTGCAGTGTCACAGGTCACTAGGTGTCTAGGCTCAGGCTGACCTTGGCTGTCTTCTGCCCAGGCAAGGAACCTAATCCTTCCAAGGAAATCAGGACACGTGCTCACTGGCCGACATCCTTTCTTTCATCCACACAGCGGTCTAGATGAGGGGAAAGAGGCCAGGTAGGCCAGGTGAGGGCTGAGTGTGGGGCCTAAGGCTTCTTTCCCAATCACCATGGTGACAGCCACCGGAAGGCTGGGCGGACTTCGGACGGGGACGAGTCACAAACACTCAGCCAATAGGAGAGGTCCAGCCTAACCGGCCAGTTCCGCAGAGCCCTCCATTTTACCCATGGACACACAACGGCCCCTTGCGTCTTTGGCCACAAAATCCAGGGCACCCAGGGAATAACTTCACAGTAGGCAACCCCTGATGTGAACACGTTCGACACACTGGGACAGCAGGCAGGTACCTCTTTTCCACTTACGCTAGGATATCACTAGGCAAGGCGCCCTTCCTCAGCATCTGTGGCCTCTCACGTATGTGTTCACTCAGAGGAATCTCTTCATTCTACCCCTGAGACACATCACAAGTATGAGGGGCCTGAGAGAGAGCCTAGAGATGGAACGGGGGAGGCTTCTGGCTGTACTGCTTCCCCGTGGGGACAGAATAGCAGGTAGTCTCTCTGGAAGGTCTTAGCTTCTGTTGACTGACACGCGCAATACAGTAGGGGCGGACCCTGGCCAGGGGGAGCTTGTGGGCAGATGCAACCTCTCCGGCGACGAATAATTGCGCTGCTGCTTTGTATGGTGAAAACCTCCCCCCGCCAAGGGGGATGGGTAGAGAACATTGACCCACACCCGCCAGGGGCCTTTCCTGGGACTAAAGATCCCAACGTGGTCCCAACGTCGTCACCCTCTCAACACACACCTTTCCTGCACACGTAATCCTGCCTTTCTCCGTCAGGGCCCTATCCTACCAGGAAAAAAAGCAAGCCGCTCAAAGAGGCCGATGCCAGGGAAATCGAGGAAACACTGCCAGTTTCCAAATTTTTGCTGTCTACACGTCCCCGCCTCCGGTGCAAGGCTGCCTATGTGGCCGGGCTCCGAAGGCAAGGCCGAAATCCTGGCAGCCTGGGCCCCAGCAGTGCAATGGTTGATGGACGTGGGGACACGGATGACCTGTTCGCCACATACAGGAGGGATCCTTGGGCCCTTCACTGGCTCGCCATTCAGCTCCACGACGTCCACTACTGGCCCTGGCCTTTGCTTTGGCTGGTGCCCCATTAAACGTGTGCTCCGGAGCGATCTTTCTCCACCCATCACTAGCATTCTGCCACCAGGGGATATGTGAGTGTGGGAGTCACCATTTGTCACTGGCAGCAGTGTCACAAGTCACTAGACTTCCAGCTACCCGCTGACCTAGGCTGCCTTCTGCCCCAGGCAAGGTCCCGAATCCTTTATCCCAGATGCTGACACCTGGGCACTGGCGGACATTGATTTTTATCAACACAGAGGTCTGAGTGAGGGTCAGAGGGCCAGGTAGGTGAAGTGAAGGCCAGGTGGGTGGGGCTGAGGCTTCTTTGCCATCACCATAGAGACAGTCCCCCCACCGCAAGAGTGGGCGGAGCTTGGGATGGGCCTGGTGACAAGACTGAGCCAATGGCAGAGATCCGGCCCGCCAGGCAGATGACACAGGGCCCTCCATTGTGACCTATGACCCCTAGTGGCCACAGGATTTGAGCACGCCCCGGGAAAGGCTACGCAGGCACAAGGGAGCCCCTGGTGCGGACTGCTTCAGGGCATTGGCAGAGCACGCCAGGTACCTCTTTCCCACTTTCCTGAGGATATCAGTAGGCAAGGCATCCCCACTCAGCATCTCTTGCCTCTCTCTGTCTCTCTCTGCTTGTCTTCGTTCTCTGAAATCTCTTCCTTCTCCCCCTTGTCACTTCACACCTTGGAGTGCCTGACAGAGGGCCTAGAGACCAAAGAGCAAAGGGGGAAGGCCTCTGGCTCTACTGCTTGCCCATGGGGAGAGAAGCTCTGGGAGTCTATCTGGAAGGTCTAGAGAGTAGTGATTGATTGGGGAGCTACATCACGGGCGGACCTGGCCAGGTGAAGCTTGACATCACCGTGGGACCTGGCCAGGTGAAGCTCGCTGACAAGTGGCAGCCTCTCCGGAGACTACTAATTCCGCTCCTAACATTCTATGCAAATAACCGGCTGAGTGCCATGGGCAGAAAACATTGACACATACCTGACAGAGGCCTATTCTGGGTCTGAAGAGTCCACCCTGGTCTCCCCTGCAACTCATCATCTCAGCACACACTTTGCCTGCACGCATGGAAACCGCCTCTCTCCACGAATGTCTTCACCTGCTAGGAAACACACGATGTCACTCAGCCAAAGGAGAGCACAGGCCAAGTCAACTGAAGCCCCCATTTTCAAGATTTTGCCCTCTGCTGCTCCACAGCCTCCGGTGGCACACTGCATGTGCGTCACTTCTCGGTAGACGAGGCCGAAATCCGGGCATCCAGGGCCCCAGCCGTCCAGAATCTACGGATGGCGGCATATGGATCACCTCTTTGCCTCGTACAGCAGGGAGGCCTGGGCCCTAGACTGGCTCCGCTAGAGCTCCACGACCTCAGCTATTTTCCCTGACCTTTGGCCTGTGCCCTCGTGAGTGTGTCATCTCTACCTCCACTTCTCTTCCCACCACACTGAATCCGCCACCTGCGGATACCTGAGCGTGGACATCAACATCTATCACTGGCTGCAGTGTCACAGGTCACTAGGTGTCTAGGCTCAGGCTGACCTTGGCTGTCTTCTGCCCAGGCAAGGAACCTAATCCTTCCAAGGAAATCAGGACACGTGCTCACCGGCCGACATCCTTTCTTTCATCCACACAGCGGTCTAGATGAGGGGAAAGAGGCCAGGTAGGCCAGGTGAGGGCTGAGTGTGGGGCCTAAGGCTTCTTTCCCAATCACCATGGTGACAGCCACCGGAAGGCTGGGCGGAACTTCGGACGGGGACGAGTCACAAACACTCAGCCAATAGGAGAGGTCCAGCCTAACCGGCCAGTTCCGCAGAGCCCTCCATTTTACCCATGGACAGACAACGGCCCCTTGCGTCTTTGGCCACAAAATCCAGGGCACCCAGGGAATAACTTCACAGTAGGCAACCCCTGATGTGAACACGTTCGACACACTGGGACAGCAGGCAGGTACCTCTTTTCCACTTACGCTAGGATATCACTAGGCAAGGCGCCCTTCCTCAGCATCTGTGGCCTCTCACGTATGTGTTCACTCAGAGGAATCTCTTCATTCTACCCCTGAGACACATCACAAGTATGAGGGGCCTGAGAGAGAGCCTAGAGATGGAACGGGGGAGGCTTCTGGCTGTACTGCTTCCCCGTGGGGACAGAATAGCAGGTAGTCTCTCTGGAAGGTCTTAGCTTCTGTTGACTGACACGCGCAATACAGTAGGGGCGGACCCTGGCCAGGGGGAGCTTGTGGGCAGATGCAACCTCTCTGGCGACGAATAATTGCGCTGCTGCTTTGTATGGTGAAAACCTCCCCCCGCCAAGGGGGATGGGTAGAGAACATTGACCCACACCCGCCAGGGGCCTTTCCTGGGACTAAAGATCCCAACGTGGTCTCAACGTCGTCACCCTCTCAACACACACCTTTCCTGCACACGTAATCCTGCCTTTCTCCGTCAGGGCCCTATGCTACCAGGAAAAAAAGCAAGCCGCTCAAAGAGGCCGATGCCAGGGAAATCGAGGAAACACTGCCAGTTTCCAAATTTTTGCTGTCTACACGTCCCCGCCTCCGGTGCAAGGCTGCCTATGTGGCCGGGCTCCGAAGGCAAGGCCGAAATCCTGGCAGCCTGGGCCCCAGCAGTGCAATGGTTGATGGACGTGGGGACACGGATGACCTGTTCGCCACATACAGGAGGGATCCTTGGGCCCTTCACTGGCTCGCCATTCAGCTCCACCACGTCCACTACTGGCTCTGGCCTTTGCTTTGGCTGGTGCCCCATTAAACGTGTGCTCCGGAGCGATCTTTCTCCACCCATCACTAGCGTTCTGCCACCAGGGGATATGTGAGTGTGGGAGTCACCATTTGTCACTGGCAGCAGTGTCACAAGTCACTAGACTTCCAGCTACCCGCTGACCTAGGCTGCCTTCTGCCCCAGGCAAGGTCCCGAATCCTTTATCCCAGATGCTGACACCTGGGCACTGGCGGACATTGATTTTTATCAACACAGAGGTCTGAGTGAGGGTCAGAGGGCCAGGTAGGTGAAGTGAAGGCCAGGTGGGTGGGGCTGAGGCTTCTTTGCCATCACCATAGAGACAGTCCCCCCACCGCAAGAGTGGGCGGAGCTTGGGATGGGCCTGGTGACAAGACTGAGCCAATGGCAGAGATCCGGCCCGCCAGGCAGATGACACAGGGCCCTCCATTGTGACCTATGACCCCTAGTGGCCACAGGATTTGAGCACGCCCCGGGAAAGGCTACGCAGGCACAAGGGAGCCCCTGGTGCGGACTGCTTCAGGGCATTGGCAGAACACGCCAGGTACCTCTTTCCCACTTTCCTGAGGATATCAGTAGGCAAGGCATCCCCACTCAGCATCTCTTGCCTCTCTCTGTCTCTCTCTGCTTGTCTTCGTTCTCTGAAATCTCTTCCTTCTCCCCCTTGTCACTTCACACCTTGGAGTGCCTGACAGAGGGCCTAGAGACCAAAGAGCAAAGGGGGAAGGCCTCTGGCTCTACTGCTTGCCCATGGGGAGAGAAGATCTGGGAGTCTATCTGGAAGGTCTAGAGAGTAGTGATTGATTGGGAAGCTACATCACGGGCGGACCTGGCCAGGTGAAGCTTGACATCACCGTGGGACCTGGCCAGGTGAAGCTCGCTGACAAGTGGCAGCCTCTCCGGAGACTACTAATTCCGCTCCTAACATTCTATGCAAATAACCGGCTGAGTGCCATGGGCAGAAAACATTGACACATACCTGCCAGAGGCCTATTCTGGGTCTGGAGAGTCCACCCTGGTCTCCCCTGCAACTCATCATCTCAGCACACACTTTGCCTGCACGCATGGAAACCGCCTCTCTCCACGAATGTCTTCACCTGCTAGGAAACACACGATGTCACTCAGCCAAAGGAGAGCACAGGCCAAGTCAACTGAAGCCCCCATTTTCAAGATTTTGCCCTCTGCTGCTCCACAGCCTCCGGTGGCACACTGCATGTGCGTCACTTCTCGGTACATAAGGACGAAATCCGGGCATCCAGGGCCCCAGCCGTCCACAGTCTACGGATGGCGGCATATGGATCACCTCTTTGCCTCGTACAGCAGGGAGGCCTGGGCCCTAGACTGGCTCCGCTAGAGCTCCACGACCTCAGCTATTTTCCCTGACCTTTGGACCGTGCCCTCGTGAGTGTGTCATCTCTACTTCCACTTCTCTTCCCACCACACTGAATCCGCCACCTGCGGATACCTGAGCGTGGACATCAACATCTATCACTGGCTGCAGTGTCACAGGTCACTAGGTGTCTAGGCTCAGGCTGACCTTGGCTGTCTTCTGCCCAGGCAAGGAACCTAATCCTTCCAAGGAAATCAGGACACGTGCTCACTGGCCGACATCCTTTCTTTCATCCACACAGCGGTCTAGATGAGGGTAATGAGGCCAGGTAGGCCAGGTGAGGGCTGAGTGTGGGGCCTAAGGCTTCTTTCCCAATCACCATGGTGACAGCCACCGGAAGGCTGGGCGGAACTTCTGACGGGGACGAGTCACAAACACTCAGCCAATAGGAGAGGTCCAGCCTAACCGGCCAGTTCCGCAGAGCCCTCCATTTTACCCATGGACAGACAACGGCCCTTTGCGTCTTTGGCCACAAAATCCAGGGCACCCAGGGAATAACTTCACAGTAGGCAACCCCTGATGTGAACACGTTCGACACACTGGGACAGCAGGCAGGTACCTCTTTTCCACTTACGCTAGGATATCACTAGGCAAGGCGCCCTTCCTCAGCATCTCTGGCCTCTCACGTATGTGTTCACTCAGAGGAATCTCTTCATTCTACCCCTGAGACACATCACAAGTATGAGGGGCCTGAGAGAGAGCCTAGAGATGGAACGGGGGAGGCTTCTGGCTCTACTGCTTCCCCGTGGGGACAGAATAGCAGGTAGTCTCTCTGGAAGGTCTTAGCTTCTGTTGACTGACACGCGCAATACAGTAGGGGCGGACCCTGGCCAGGGGGAGCTTGTGGGCAGATGCAACCTCTCTGGCGACGAATAATTGCGCTGCTGCTTTGTATGGTGAAAACCTCCCCCCGCCAAGGGGGATGGGTAGAGAACATTGACCCACACCCGCCAGGGGCCTTTCCTGGGACTAAAGATCCCAACATGGTCTCAACGTCGTCATCCTCTCAACACACACCTTTCCTGCACACGTAATCCTGCCTTTCTCCGTCAGGGCCCTATGCTACCAGGAAAAAAAGCAAGCCGCTCAAAGAGGCCGATGCCAGGGAAATCGAGGAAACACTGCCAGTTTCCAAATTTTTGCTGTCTACACGTCCCCGCCTCCGGTGCAAGGCTGCCTATGTGGCCGGGCTCCGAAGGCAAGGCCGAAATCCTGGCAGCCTGGGCCCCAGCAGTGCAATGGTTGATGGACGTGGGGACACGGATGACCTGTTCGCCACATACAGGAGGGATCCTTGGGCCCTTCACTGGCTCGCCATTCAGCTCCACCACGTCCACTACTGGCCCTGGCCTTTGCTTTGGCTGGTGCCCCATTAAACGTGTGCTCCGGAGCGATCTTTCTCCACCCATCACTAGCGTTTTGCCACCAGGGGATATGTGAGTGTGGGAGTCACCATTTGTCACTGGCAGCAGTGTCACAAGTCACTAGACTTCCAGCTACCCGCTGACCTAGGCTGCCTTCTGCCCCAGGCAAGGTCCCGAATCCTTTATCCCAGATGCTGACACCTGGGCACTGGCGGACATTGATTTTTATCAACACAGAGGTCTGAGTGAGGGTCAGAGGGCCAGGTAGGTGAAGTGAAGGCCAGGTGGGCGGGGCTGAGGCTTCTTTGCCATCACCATAGAGACAGTCCCCCCACCGCAAGAGTGGGCGGAGCTTGGGATGGGCCTGGTGACAAGACTGAGCCAATGGCAGAGATCCGGCCCGCCAGGCAGATGACACAGGGCCCTCCATTGTGACCTATGACCCCTAGTGGCCACAGGATTTGAGCACGCCCCGGGAAAGGCTACGCAGGCACAAGGGAGCCCCTGGTGCGGACTGCTTCAGGGCATTGGCAGAGCACGCCAGGTACCTCTTTCCCACTTTCCTGAGGATATCAGTAGGCAAGGCATCCCCACTCAGCATCTCTTGCCTCTCTCTGTCTCTCTCTGCTTGTCTTCGTTCTCTGAAATCTCTTCCTTCTCCCCCTTGTCACTTCACACCTTGGAGTGCCTGACAGAGGGCCTAGAGACCAAAGAGCAAAGGGGGAAGGCCTCTGGCTCTACTGCTTGCCCGTGGGGAGAGAAGTTCTGGGAGTCTATCTGGAAGGTCTAGAGAGTAGTGATTGATTGGGGAGCTACATCACGGGCGGACCTGGCCAGGTGAAGCTTGACATCACCGTGGGACGTGGCCAGGTGAAGCTCGCTGACAAGTGGCAGCCTCTCCGGAGACTACTAATTCCGCTCCTAACATTCTATGCAAATAACCGGCTGAGTGCCATGGGCAGAAAACATTGACACATACCTGCCAGAGGCCTATTCTGGGTCTGGAGAGTCCACCCTGGTCTCCCCTGCAACTCATCATCTCAGCACACACTTTGCCTGCACGCATGGAAACCGCCTCTCTCCACGAATGTCTTCACCTGCTAGGAAACACACGATGTCACTCAGCCAAAGGAGAGCACAGGCCAAGTCAACTGAAGCCCCCATTTTCAAGATTTTGCCCTCTGCTGCTCCACAGCCTCCGGTGGCACACTGCATGTGCGTCACTTCTCGGTAGACGAGGCCGAAATCCGGGCATCCAGGGCCCCAGCCGTCCAGAATCTACGGATGGCGGCATATGGATCACCTCTTTGCCTCGTACAGCCGGGAGGCCTGGGCCCTAGAGTGGCTCCGCTAGAGCTCCACGACCTCAGCTATTTTCCCTGACCTTTGGCCTGTGCCCTCGTGAGTGTGTCATCTCTACCTCCACTTCTCTTCCCACCACACTGAATCCGCCACCTGCGGATACCTGAGCGTGGACATCAACATCTATCACTGGCTGCAGTGTCACAGGTCACTAGGTGTCTAGGCTCAGGCTGACCTTGGCTGTCTTCTGCCCAGGCAAGGAACCTAATCCTTCCAAGGAAATCAGGACACGTGCTCACTGGCCGACATCCTTTCTTTCATCCACACAGCGGTCTAGATGAGGGGAAAGAGGCCAGGTAGGCCAGGTGAGGGCTGAGTGTGGGGCCTAAGGCTTCTTTCCCAATCACCATGGTGACAGCCACCGGAAGGCTGGGCGGAACTTCGGACGGGGACGAGTCACAAACACTCAGCCAATAGGAGAGGTCCAGCCTAACCGGCCAGTTCCGCAGAGCCCTCCATTTTACCCATGGACAGACAACGGCCCCTTGCGTCTTTGGCCACAAAATCCAGGGCACCCAGGGAATAACTTCACAGTAGGCAACCCCTGATGTGAACACGTTCGACACACTGGGACAGCAGGCAGGTACCTCTTTTCCACTTACGCTAGGATATCACTAGGCAAGGCGCCCTTCCTCAGCATCTGTGGCCTCTCACGTATGTGTTCACTCAGAGGAATCTCTTCATTCTACCCCTGAGACACATCACAAGTATGAGGGGCCTGAGAGAGAGCCTAGAGATGGAACGGGGGAGGCTTCTGGCTGTACTGCTTCCCCGTGGGGACAGAATAGCAGGTAGTCTCTCTGGAAGGTCTTAGCTTCTGTTGACTGACACGCGCAATACAGTAAGGGCGGACCCTGGCCAGGGGGAGCTTGTGGGCAGATGCAACTTCTCCGGCGACGAATAATTGCGCTGCTGCTTTGTATGGTGAAAACCTCCCCCCGCCAAGGGGGATGGGTAGAGAACATTGACCCACACCCGCCAGGGGCCTTTCCTGGGACTAAAGATCCCAACGTGGTCTCAACGTCGTCACCCTCTCAACACACACCTTTCCTGCACACGTAATCCTGCCTTTCTCCGTCAGGGCCCTATCCTACCAGGAAAAAAAGCAAGCCGCTCAAAGAGGCCGATGCCAGGGAAATCGAGGAAACACTGCCAGTTTCCAAATTTTTGCTGTCTACACGTCCCCGCCTCCGGTGCAAGGCTGCCTATGTGGCCGGGCTCCGAAGGCAAGGCTGAAATCCTGGCAGCCTGGGCCCCAGCAGTGCAATGGTTGATGGACGTGGGGACACGGATGACCTGTTCGCCACATACAGGAGGGATCCTTGGGCCCTTCACTGGCTCGCCATTCAGCTCCACGACGTCCACTACTGGCCCTGGCCTTTGCTTTGGCTGGTGCCCCATTAAACGTGTGCTCCGGAGCGATGTTTCTCCACCCATCACTAGCATTCTGCCACCAGGGGATATGTGAGTGTGGGAGTCACCATTTGTCACTGGCAGCAGTGTCACAAGTCACTAGACTTCCAGCTACCCGCTGACCTAGGCTGCCTTCTGCCCCAGGCAAGGTCCCGAATCCTTTATCCCAGATGCTGACACCTGGGCACTGGCGGACATTGATTTTTATCAACACAGAGGTCTGAGTGAGGGTCAGAGGGCCAGGTAGGTGAAGTGAAGGCCAGGTGGGCGGGGCTGAGGCTTCTTTGCCATCACCATAGAGACAGTCCCCCCACCGCAAGAGTGGGCGGAGCTTGGGATGGGCCTGGTGACAAGACTGAGCCAATGGCAGAGATCCGGCCCGCCAGGCAGATGACACAGGGCCCTCCATTGTGACCTATGACCCCTAGTGGCCACAGGATTTGAGCACGCCCCGGGAAAGGCTACGCAGGCACAAGGGAGCCCCTGGTGCGGACTGCTTCAGGGCATTGGCAGAGCACGCCAGGTACCTCTTTCCCACTTTCCTGAGGATATCAGTAGGCAAGGCATCCCCACTCAGCATCTCTTGCCTCTCTCTGTCTCTCTCTGCTTGTCTTCGTTCTCTGAAATCTCTTCCTTCTCCCCCTTGTCACTTCACACCTTGGAGTGCCTGACAGAGGGCCTAGAGACCAAAGAGCAAAGGGGGAAGGCCTCTGGCTCTACTGCTTGCCCGTGGGGAGAGAAGTTCTGGGAGTCTATCTGGAAGGTCTAGAGAGTAGTGATTGATTGGGGAGCTACATCACGGGCGGACCTGGCCAGGTGAAGCTTGACATCACCGTGGGACGTGGCCAGGTGAAGCTCGCTGACAAGTGGCAGCCTCTCCGGAGACTACTAATTCCGCTCCTAACATTCTATGCAAATAACCGGCTGAGTGCCATGGGCAGAAAACATTGACACATACCTGCCAGAGGCCTATTCTGGGTCTGGAGAGTCCACCCTGGTCTCCCCTGCAACTCATCATCTCAGCACACACTTTGCCTGCACGCATGGAAACCGCCTCTCTCCACGAATGTCTTCACCTGCTAGGAAACACACGATGTCACTCAGCCAAAGGAGAGCACAGGCCAAGTCAACTGAAGCCCCCATTTTCAAGATTTTGCCCTCTGCTGCTCCACAGCCTCCGGTGGCACACTGCATGTGCGTCACTTCTCGGTAGACGAGGCCGAAATCCGGGCATCCAGGGCCCCAGCCGTCCAGAATCTACGGATGGCGGCATATGGATCACCTCTTTGCCTCGTACAGCCGGGAGGCCTGGGCCCTAGAGTGGCTCCGCTAGAGCTCCACGACCTCAGCTATTTTCCCTGACCTTTGGCCTGTGCCCTCGTGAGTGTGTCATCTCTACCTCCACTTCTCTTCCCACCACACTGAATCCGCCACCTGCGGATACCTGAGCGTGGACATCAACATCTATCACTGGCTGCAGTGTCACAGGTCACTAGGTGTCTAGGCTCAGGCTGACCTTGGCTGTCTTCTGCCCAGGCAAGGAACCTAATCCTTCCAAGGAAATCAGGACACGTGCTCACTGGCCGACATCCTTTCTTTCATCCACACAGCGGTCTAGATGAGGGGAAAGAGGCCAGGTAGGCCAGGTGAGGGCTGAGTGTGGGGCCTAAGGCTTCTTTCCCAATCACCATGGTGACAGCCACCGGAAGGCTGGGCGGAACTTCGGACGGGGACGAGTCACAAACACTCAGCCAATAGGAGAGGTCCAGCCTAACCGGCCAGTTCCGCAGAGCCCTCCATTTTACCCATGGACAGACAACGGCCCCTTGCGTCTTTGGCCACAAAATCCAGGGCACCCAGGGAATAACTTCACAGTAGGCAACCCCTGATGTGAACACGTTCGACACACTGGGACAGCAGGCAGGTACCTCTTTTCCACTTACGCTAGGATATCACTAGGCAAGGCGCCCTTCCTCAGCATCTGTGGCCTCTCACGTATGTGTTCACTCAGAGGAATCTCTTCATTCTACCCCTGAGACACATCACAAGTATGAGGGGCCTGAGAGAGAGCCTAGAGATGGAACGGGGGAGGCTTCTGGCTGTACTGCTTCCCCGTGGGGACAGAATAGCAGGTAGTCTCTCTGGAAGGTCTTAGCTTCTGTTGACTGACACGCGCAATACAGTAAGGGCGGACCCTGGCCAGGGGGAGCTTGTGGGCAGATGCAACTTCTCCGGCGACGAATAATTGCGCTGCTGCTTTGTATGGTGAAAACCTCCCCCCGCCAAGGGGGATGGGTAGAGAACATTGACCCACACCCGCCAGGGGCCTTTCCTGGGACTAAAGATCCCAACGTGGTCTCAACGTCGTCACCCTCTCAACACACACCTTTCCTGCACACGTAATCCTGCCTTTCTCCGTCAGGGCCCTATCCTACCAGGAAAAAAAGCAAGCCGCTCAAAGAGGCCGATGCCAGGGAAATCGAGGAAACACTGCCAGTTTCCAAATTTTTGCTGTCTACACGTCCCCGCCTCCGGTGCAAGGCTGCCTATGTGGCCGGGCTCCGAAGGCAAGGCCGAAATCCTGGCAGCCTGGGCCCCAGCAGTGCAATGGTTGATGGACGTGGGGACACGGATGACCTGTTCGCCACATACAGGAGGGATCCTTGGGCCCTTCACTGGCTCGCCATTCAGCTCCACGACGTCCACTACTGGCCCTGGCCTTTGCTTTGGCTGGTGCCCCATTAAACGTGTGCTCCGGAGCGATCTTTCTCCACCCATCACTAGCATTCTGCCACCAGGGGATATGTGAGTGTGGGAGTCACCATTTGTCACTGGCAGCAGTGTCACAAGTCACTAGACTTCCAGCTACCCGCTGACCTAGGCTGCCTTCTGCCCCAGGCAAGGTCCCGAATCCTTTATCCCAGATGCTGACACCTGGGCACTGGCGGACATTGATTTTTATCAACACAGAGGTCTGAGTGAGGGTCAGAGGGCCAGGTAGGTGAAGTCAAGGCCAGGTGGGCGGGGCTGAGGCTTCTTTGCCATCACCATAGAGACAGTCCCCCCACCGCAAGAGTGGGCGGAGCTTGGGATGGGCCTGGTGACAAGACTGAGCCAATGGCAGAGATCCGGCCCGCCAGGCAGATGACACAGGGCCCTCCATTGTGACCTATGACCCCTAGTGGCCACAGGATTTGAGCACGCCCCGGGAAAGGCTACGCAGGCACAAGGGAGCCCCTGGTGCGGACTGCTTCAGGGCATTGGCAGAGCACGCCAGGTACCTCTTTCCCACTTTCCTGAGGATATCAGTAGGCAAGGCATCCCCACTCAGCATCTCTTGCCTCTCTCTGTCTCTCTCTGCTTGTCTTCGTTCTCTGAAATCTCTTCCTTCTCCCCCTTGTCACTTCACACCTTGGAGTGCCTGACAGAGGGCCTAGAGACCAAAGAGCAAAGGGGGAAGGCCTCTGGCTCTACTGCTTGCCCATGGGGAGAGAAGTTCTGGGAGTCTACCTGGAAGGTCTAGAGAGTAGTGATTGATTGGGGAGCTACATCACGGGCGGACCTGGCCAGGTGAAGCTTGACATCACCGTGGGACCTGGCCAGGTGAAGCTCGCTGACAAGTGGCAGCCTCTCCGGAGACTACTAATTCCGCTCCTAACATTCTATGCAAATAACCGGCTGAGTGCCATGGGCAGAAAACATTGACACATACCTGCCAGAGGCCTATTCTGGGTCTGGAGAGTCCACCCTGGTCTCCACTGCAACTCATCATCTCAGCACACACTTTGCCTGCACGCATGGAAACCGCCTCTCTCCACGAATGTCTTCACCTGCTAGGAAACACACGATGTCACTCAGCCAAAGGAGAGCACAGGCCAGGTCAACTGAAGCACCCATTTTCAAGATTTTGCCCTCTGCTGCTCCACAGCCTCCGGTGGCACACTGCATGTGCGTCACTTCTCGGTAGACGAGGCCGAAATCCGGGCATCCAGGGCCCCAGCCGTCCAGAATCTACGGATGGCGGCATATGGATCACCTCTTTGCCTCGTACAGCAGGGAGGCCTGGGCCCTAGACTGGCTCCGCTAGAGCTCCACGACCTCAGCTATTTTCCCTGACCTTTGGCCTGTGCCCTCGTGAGTGTGTCATCTCTACCTCCACTTCTCTTCCCACCACACTGAATCCGCCACCTGCGGATACCTGAGCGTGGACATCAACATCTATCACTGGCTGCAGTGTCACAGGTCACTAGGTGTCTAGGCTCAGGCTGACCTTGGCTGTCTTCTGCCCAGGCAAGGAACCTAATCCTTCCAAGGAAATCAGGACACGTGCTCACTGGCCGACATCCTTTCTTTCATCCACACAGCGGTCTAGATGAGGGGAAAGAGGCCAGGTAGGCCAGGTGAGGGCTGAGTGTGGGGCCTAAGGTTTCTTTCCCAATCACCATGCTGACAGCCACCGGAAGGCTGGGCGGAACTTCGGACGGGGACGAGTCACAAACACTCAGCCAATAGGAGAGGTCCAGCCTAACCGGCCAGTTCCGCAGAGCCCTCCATTTTACCCATGGACAGACAACGCCCCGTTGCGTCTTTGGCCACAAAATCCAGGGCACCCAGGGAATAACTTCACAGTAGGCAACCCCTGATGTGAACACGTTCGACACACTGGGACAGCAGGCAGGTACCTCTTTTCCACTTACGCTAGGATATCACTAGGCAAGGCGCCCTTCCTCAGCATCTCTGGCCTCTCACGTATGTGTTCACTCAGAGGAATCTCTTCATTCTACCCCTGAGACACATCACAAGTATGAGGGGCCTGAGAGAGAGCCTAGAGATGGAACGGGGGAGGCTTCTGGCTGTACTGCTTCCCCGTGGGGACAGAATAGCAGGTAGTCTCTCTGGAAGGTCTTAGCTTCTGTTGACTGACACGCGCAATACAGTAGGGGCGGACCCTGGCCAGGGGGAGCTTGTGGGCAGATGCAACCTCTCCGGCGACGAATAATTGCGCTGCTGCTTTGTATGGTGAAAACCTCCCCCCGCCAAGGGGGATGGGTAGAGAACATTGACCCACACCCGCCAGGGGCCTTTCCTGGGACTAAAGATCCCAACGTGGTCTCAACGTCGTCACCCTCTCAACACACACCATTCCTGCACACGTAATCCTGCCTTTCTCCGTCAGGGCCCTATCCTACCAGGAAAAAAAGCAAGCCGCTCAAAAAGGCCGATGCCAGGGAAATCGAGGAAACACTGCCAGTTTCCAAATTTTTGCTGTCTACACGTCCCCGCCTCCGGTGCAAGGCTGCCTATGTGGCCGGGCTCCGAAGGCAAGGCCGAAATCCTGGCAGCCTGGGCCCCAGCAGTGCAATGGTTGATAGACGTGGGGACACGGATGACCTGTTCGCCACATACAGGAGGGATCCTTGGGCCCTTCACTGGATCGCCATTCAGCTCCACGATGTCCACTACTGGCCCTGGCCTTTGCTTTGGCTGGTGCCCCATTAAACGTGTGCTCCGGAGCGATGTTTCTCCACCCATCACTAGCATTCTGCCACCAGGGGATATGTGAGTGTGGGAGTCACCATTTGTCACTGGCAGCAGTGTCACAAGTCACTAGACTTCCAGCTACCCGCTGACCTAGGCTGCCTTCTGCCCCAGGCAAGGTCCCGAATCCTTTATCCCAGATGCTGACACCTGGGCACTGGCGGACATTGATTTTTATCAACACAGAGGTCTGAGTGAGGGTCAGAGGGCCAGGTAGGTGAAGTGAAGGCCAGGTGGGCGGGGCTGAGGCTTCTTTGCCATCACCATAGAGACAGTCCCCCCACCGCAAGAGTGGGCGGAGCTTGGGATGGGCCTGGTGACAAGACTGAGCCAATGGCAGAGATCCGGCCCGCCAGGCAGATGACACAGGGCCCTCCATTGTGACCTATGACCCCTAGTGGCCACAGGATTTGAGCACGCCCCGGGAAAGGCTACGCAGGCACAAGGGAGCCCCTGGTGCGGACTGCTTCAGGGCATTGGCAGAGCACGCCAGGTACCTCTTTCCCACTTTCCTGAGGATATCAGTAGGCAAGGCATCCCCACTCAGCATCTCTTGCCTCTCTCTGTCTCTCTCTGCTTGTCTTCGTTCTCTGAAATCTCTTCCTTCTCCCCCTTGTCACTTCACACCTTGGAGTGCCTGACAGAGGGCCTAGAGACCAAAGAGCAAAGGGGGAAGGCCTCTGGCTCTACTGCTTCCCCATGGGGAGAGAAGTTCTGGGAGTCTATCTGGAAGGTCTAGAGAGTAGTGATTGATTGGGGAGCTACATCATGGGCGGACCTGGCCAGGTGAAGCTTGACATCACCGTGGGACCTGGCCAGGTGAAGCTCGCTGACAAGGGGCAGCCTCTCCGGAGACTACTACTTCCGCTCCTAACATTCTATGCAAATAACCGGCTGAGTGCCATGGGCAGAAAACATTGACACATACCTGCCAGAGGCCTATTCTGGGTCTGGAGAGTCCACCCTGGTCTCCTCTGCAACTCATCATCTCAGCACACACTTTGCCTGCACGCATGGAAACCGCCTCTCTCCACGAATGTCTTCACCTGCTAGGAAACACACGATGTCACTCAGCCAAAGGAGAGCACAGGCCAAGTCAACTGAAGCCCCCATTTTCAAGATTTTGCCCTCTGCTGCTCCACAGCCTCCGGTGGCACACTGCATGTGCGTCACTTCTCGGTAGACGAGGCCGAAATCCGGGCATCCAGGGCCCCAGCCGTCCAGAATCTACGGATGGCGGCATATGGATCACCTCTTTGCCTCGTACAGCAGGGAGGCCTGGGCCCTAGACTGGCTCCGCTAGAGCTCCACGACCTCAGCTATTTTCCCTGACCTTTGGCCTGTGCCCTCGTGAGTGTGTCATCTCTACTTCCACTTCTCTTCCCACCACACTGAATCCGCCACCTGCGGATACCTGAGCGTGGACATCAACATCTATCACTGGCTGCAGTGTCACAGGTCACTAGGTGTCTAGGCTCAGGCTGACCTTGGCTGTCTTCTGCCCAGGCAAGGAACCTAATCCTTCCAAGGAAATCAGGACACGTGCTCACTGGCCGACATCCTTTCTTTCATCCACACAGCGGTCTAGATGAGGGGAAAGAGGCCAGGTAGGCCAGGTGAGGGCTGAGTGTGGGGCCTAAGGTTTCTTTCCCAATCACCATGCTGACAGCCACCGGAAGGCTGGGCGGAACTTCGGACGGGGACGAGTCACAAACACTCAGCCAATAGGAGAGGTCCAGCCTAACCGGCCAGTTCCGCAGAGCCCTCCATTTTACCCATGGACAGACAACGGCCCCGTTGCGTCTTTGGCCACAAAATCCAGGGCACCCAGGGAATAACTTCACAGTAGGCAACCCCTGATGTGAACACGTTCGACACACTGGGACAGCAGGCAGGTACCTCTTTTCCACTTACGCTAGGATATCACTAGGCAAGGCGCCCTTCCTCAGCATCTGTGGCCTCTCACGTATGTGTTCACTCAGAGGAATCTCTTCATTCTACCCCTGAGACACATCACAAGTATGAGGGGCCTGAGAGAGAGCCTAGAGATGGAACGGGGGAGGCTTCTGGCTGTACTGCTTCCCCGTGGGGACAGAATAGCAGGTAGTCTCTCTGGAAGGTCTTAGCTTCTGTTGACTGACACGCGCAATACAGTAGGGGCGGACCCTGGCCAGGGGGAGCTTGTGGGCAGATGCAACCTCTCCGGCGACGAATAATTGCGCTGCTGCTTTGTATGGTGAAAACCTCCCCCCGCCAAGGGGGATGGGTAGAGAACATTGACCCACACCCGCCAGGGGCCTTTCCTGGGACTAAAGATCCCAACGTGGTCTCAACGTCGTCACCCTCTCAACACACACCATTCCTGCACACGTAATCCTGCCTTTCTCCGTCAGGGCCCTATCCTACCAGGAAAAAAAGCAAGCCGCTCAAAAAGGCCGATGCCAGGGAAATCGAGGAAACACTGCCAGTTTCCAAATTTTTGCTGTCTACACGTCCCCGCCTCCGGTGCAAGGCTGCCTATGTGGCCGGGCTCCGAAGGCAAGGCCGAAATCCTGGCAGCCTGGGCCCCAGCAGTGCAATGGTTGATAGACGTGGGGACACGGATGACCTGTTCGCCACATACAGGAGGGATCCTTGGGCCCTTCACTGGATCGCCATTCAGCTCCACCACGTCCACTACTGGCCCTGGCCTTTGCTTTGGCTGGTGCCCCATTAAACGTGTGCTCCGGAGCGATGTTTCTCCACCCATCACTAGCGTTCTGCCACCAGGGGATATGTGAGTGTGGGAGTCACCATTTGTCACTGGCAGCAGTGTCACAAGTCACTAGACTTCCAGCTACCCGCTGACCTAGGCTGCCTTCTGCCCCAGGCAAGGTCCCGAATCCTTTATCCCAGATGCTGACACCTGGGCACTGGCGGACATTGATTTTTATCAACACAGAGGTCTGAGTGAGGGTCAGAGGGCCAGGTAGGTGAAGTGAAGGCCAGGTGGGCGGGGCTGAGGCTTCTTTGCCATCACCATAGAGACAGTCCCCCCACCGCAAGAGTGGGCGGAGCTTGGGATGGGCCTGGTGACAAGACTGAGCCAATGGCAGAGATCCGGCCCGCCAGGCAGATGACACAGGGCCCTCCATTGTGACCTATGACCCCTAGTGGCCACAGGATTTGAGCACGCCCCGGGAAAGGCTACGCAGGCACAAGGGAGCCCCTGGTGCGGACTGCTTCAGGGCATTGGCAGAGCACGCCAGGTACCTCTTTCCCACTTTCCTGAGGATATCAGTAGGCAAGGCATCCCCACTCAGCATCTCTTGCCTCTCTCTCTCTCTCTCTGCTTGTCTTCGTTCTCTGAAATCTCTTCCTTCTCCCCCTTGTCACTTCACACCTTGGAGTGCCTGACAGAGGGCCTAGAGACCAAAGAGCAAAGGGGGAAGGCCTCTGGCTCTACTGCTTCCCCATGGGGAGAGAAGTTCTGGGAGTCTATCTGGAAGGTCTAGAGAGTAGTGATTGATTGGGGAGCTACATCATGGGCGGACCTGGCCAGGTGAAGCTTGACATCACCGTGGGACCTGGCCAGGTGAAGCTCGCTGACAAGGGGCAGCCTCTCCGGAGACTACTACTTCCGCTCCTAACATTCTATGCAAATAACCGGCTGAGTGCCATGGGCAGAAAACATTGACACATACCTGCCAGAGGCCTATTCTGGGTCTGGAGAGTCCACCCTGGTCTCCCCTGCAACTCATCATCTCAGCACACACTTTGCCTGCACGCATGGAAACCGCCTCTCTCCACGAATGTCTTCACCTGCTAGGAAACACACGATGTCACTCAGCCAAAGGAGAGCACAGGCCAAGTCAACTGAAGCCCCCATTTTCAAGATTTTGCCCTCTGCTGCTCCACAGCCTCCGGTGGCACACTGCATGTGCGTCACTTCTCGGTAGACGAGGCCGAAATCCGGGCATCCAGGGCCCCAGCCGTCCAGAATCTACGGATGGCGGCATATGGATCACCTCTTTGCCTCGTACAGCAGGGAGGCCTGGGCCCTAGACTGGCTCCGCTAGAGCTCCACGACCTCAGCTATTTTCCCTGACCTTTGGCCTGTGCCCTCGTGAGTGTGTCATCTCTACTTCCACTTCTCTTCCCACCACACTGAATCCGCCACCTGCGGATACCTGAGCGTGGACATCAACATCTATCACTGGCTGCAGTGTCACAGGTCACTAGGTGTCTAGGCTCAGGCTGACCTTGGCTGTCTTCTGCCCAGGCAAGGAACCTAATCCTTCCAAGGAAATCAGGACACGTGCTCACTGGCCGACATCCTTTCTTTCATCCACACCGCGGTCTAGATGAGGGGAAAGAGGCCAGGTAGGCCAGGTGAGGGCTGAGTGTGGGGCCTAAGGCTTCTTTCCCAATCACCATGGTGACAGCCACCGGAAGGCTGGGCGGAACTTCTGACGGGGACGAGTCACAAACACTCAGCCAATAGGAGAGGTCCAGCCTAACCGGCCAGTTCCGCAGAGCCCTCCATTTTACCCATGGACAGACAACGGCCCCTTGCGTCTTTGGCCACAAAATCCAGGGCACCCAGGGAATAACTTCACAGTAGGCAACCCCTGATGTGAACACGTTCGACACACTGGGACAGCAGGCAGGTACCTCTTTTCCACTTACGCTAGGATATCACTAGGCAAGGCGCCCTTCCTCAGCATCTGTGGCCTCTCACGTATGTGTTCACTCAGAGGAATCTCTTCATTCTACCCCTGAGACACATCACAAGTATGAGGGGCCTGAGAGAGAGCCTAGAGATGGAACGGGGGAGGCTTCTGGCTGTACTGCTTCCCCGTGGGGACAGAATAGCAGGTAGTCTCTCTGGAAGGTCTTAGCTTCTGTTGACTGACACGCGCAATACAGTAGGGGCGGACCCTGGCCAGGGGGAGCTTGTGGGCAGATGCAACCTCTCTGGCGACGAATAATTGCGCTGCTGCTTTGTATGGTGAAAACCTCCCCCCGCCAAGGGGGATGGGTAGAGAACATTGACCCACACCCGCCAGGGGCCTTTCCTGGGACTAAAGATCCCAACATGGTCTCAACGTCGTCACCCTCTCAACACACACCTTTCCTGCACACGTAATCCTGCCTTTCTCCGTCAGGGCCCTATGCTACCAGGAAAAAAAGCAAGCCGCTCAAAGAGGCCGATGCCAGGGAAATCGAGGAAACACTGCCAGTTTCCAAATTTTTGCTGTCTACACGTCCCCGCCTCCGGTGCAAGGCTGCCTATGTGGCCGGGCTCCGAAGGCAAGGCCGAAATCCTCGCAGCCTGGGCCCCAGCAGTGCAATGGTTGATGGACGTGGGGACACGGATGACCTGTTCGCCACATACAGGAGGGATCCTTGGGCCCTTCACTGGCTCGCCATTCAGCTCCACCACGTCCACTACTGGCCCTGGCCTTTGCTTTGGCTGGTGCCCCATTAAACGTGTGCTCCGGAGCGATCTTTCTCCACCCATCACTAGCGTTCTGCCACCAGGGGATATGTGAGTGTGGGAGTCACCATTTGTCACTGGCAGCAGTGTCACAAGTCACTAGACTTCCAGCTACCCGCTGACCTAGGCTGCCTTCTGCCCCAGGCAAGGTCCCGAATCCTTTATCCCAGATGCTGACACCTGGGCACTGGCGGACATTGATTTTTATCAACACAGAGGTCTGAGTGAGGGTCAGAGGGCCAGGTAGGTGAAGTGAAGGCCAGGTGGGCGGGGCTGAGGCTTCTTTGCCATCACCATAGAGACAGTCCCCCCACCGCAAGAGTGGGCGGAGCTTGGGATGGGCCTGGTGACAAGACTGAGCCAATGGCAGAGATCCGGCCCGCCAGGCAGATGACACAGGGCCCTCCATTGTGACCTATGACCCCTAGTGGCCACAGGATTTGAGCACGCCCCGGGAAAGGCTACGCAGGCACAAGGGAGCCCCTGGTGCGGACTGCTTCAGGGCATTGGCAGAACACGCCAGGTACCTCTTTCCCACTTTCCTGAGGATATCAGTAGGCAAGGCATCCCCACTCAGCATCTCTTGCCTCTCTCTGTCTCTCTCTGCTTGTCTTCGTTCTCTGAAATCTCTTCCTTCTCCCCCTTGTCACTTCACACCTTGGAGTGCCTGACAGAGGGCCTAGAGACCAAAGAGCAAAGGGGGAAGGCCTCTGGCTCTACTGCTTCCCCATGGGGAGAGAAGTTCTGGGAGTCTATCTGGAAGGTCTAGAGAGTAGTGATTGATTGGGAAGCTACATCACGGGCGGACCTGGCCAGGTGAAGCTTGACATCACCGTGGGACCTGGCCAGGTGAAGCTCGCTGACAAGTGGCAGCCTCTCCAGAGACTACTAATTCCGCTCCTAACATTCTATGCAAATAACCGGCTGAGTGCCATGGGCAGAAAACATTGACACATACCTGCCAGAGGCCTATTCTGGGTCTGGAGAGTCCACCCTGGTCTCCCCTGCAACTCATCATCTCAGCACACACTTTGCCTGCACGCATGGAAACCGCCTCTCTCCACGAATGTCTTCACCTGCTAGGAAACACACGATGTCACTCAGCCAAAGGAGAGCACAGGCCAAGTCAACTGAAGCCCCCATTTTCAAGATTTTGCCCTCTGCTGCTCCACAGCCTCCGGTGGCACACTGCATGTGCGTCACTTCTCGGTAGATAAGGACGAAATCCGGGCATCCAGGGCCCAAGCCGTCCACAGTCTACGGATGGCGGCATATGGATCACCTCTTTGCCTCGTACAGCAGGGAGGCCTGGGCCCTAGACTGGCTCCGCTAGAGCTCCACGACCTCAGCTATTTTCCCTGACCTTTGGACCGTGCCCTCGTGAGTGTGTCATCTCTACTTCCACTTCTCTTCCCACCACACTGAATCCGCCACCTGCGGATACCTGAGCGTGGACATCAACATCTATCACTGGCTGCAGTGTCACAGGTCACTAGGTGTCTAGGCTCAGGCTGACCTTGGCTGTCTTCTGCCCAGGCAAGGAACCTAATCCTTCCAAGGAAATCAGGACACGTGCTCACTGGCCGACATCCTTTCTTTCATCCACACAGCGGTCTAGATGAGGGTAATGAGGCCAGGTAGGCCAGGTGAGGGCTGAGTGTGGGGCCTAAGGCTTCTTTCCCAATCACCATGGTGACAGCCACCGGAAGGCTGGGCGGAACTTCTGACGGGGACGAGTCACAAACACTCAGCCAATAGGAGAGGTCCAGCCTAACCGGCCAGTTCCGCAGAGCCCTCCATTTTACCCATGGACAGACAACGGCCCTTTGCGTCTTTGGCCACAAAATCCAGGGCACCCAGGGAATAACTTCACAGTAGGCAACCCCTGATGTGAACACGTTCGACACACTGGGACAGCAGGCAGGTACCTCTTTTCCACTTACGCTAGGATATCACTAGGCAAGGCGCCCTTCCTCAGCATCTCTGGCCTCTCACGTATGTGTTCACTCAGAGGAATCTCTTCATTCTACCCCTGAGACACATCACAAGTATGAGGGGCCTGAGAGAGAGCCTAGAGATGGAACGGGGGAGGCTTCTGGCTGTACTGCTTCCCCGTGGGGACAGAATAGCAGGTAGTCTCTCTGGAAGGTCTTAGCTTCTGTTGACTGACACGCGCAATACAGTAGGGGCGGACCCTGGCCAGGGGGAGCTTGTGGGCAGATGCAACCTCTCTGGCGACGAATAATTGCGCTGCTGCTTTGTATGGTGAAAACCTCCCCCCGCCAAGGGGGATGGGTAGAGAACATTGACCCACACCCGCCAGGGGCCTTTCCTGGGACTAAAGATCCCAACATGGTCTCAACGTCGTCATCCTCTCAACACACACCTTTCCTGCACACGTAATCCTGCCTTTCTCCGTCAGGGCCCTATGCTACCAGGAAAAAAAGCAAGCCGCTCAAAGAGGCCGATGCCAGGGAAATCGAGGAAACACTGCCAGTTTCCAAATTTTTGCTGTCTACACGTCCCCGCCTCCGGTGCAAGGCTGCCTATGTGGCCGGGCTCCGAAGGCAAGGCCGAAATCCTGGCAGCCTGGGCCCCAGCAGTGCAATGGTTGATGGACGTGGGGACACGGATGACCTGTTCGCCACATACAGGAGGGATCCTTGGGCCCTTCACTGGCTCGCCATTCAGCTCCACGACGTCCACTACTGGCCCTGGCCTTTGCTTTGGCTGGTGCCCCATTAAACGTGTGCTCCGGAGCGATCTATCTCCACCCATCACTAGCATTCTGCCACCAGGGGATATGTGAGTGTGGGAGTCACCATTTGTCACTGGCAGCAGTGTCACAAGTCACTAGACTTCCAGCTACCCGCTGACCTAGGCTGCCTTCTGCCCCAGGCAAGGTCCCGAATCCTTTATCCCAGATGCTGACACCTGGGCACTGGCGGACATTGATTTTTATCAACACAGAGGTCTGAGTGAGGGTCAGAGGGCCAGGTAGGTGAAGTGAAGGCCAGGTGGGCGGGGCTGAGGCTTCTTTGCCATCACCATAGAGACAGTCCCCCCACCGCAAGAGTGGGCGGAGCTTGGGATGGGCCTGGTGACAAGACTGAGCCAATGGCAGAGATCCGGCCCGCCAGGCAGATGACACAGGGCCCTCCATTGTGACCTATGACCCCTAGTGGCCACAGGATTTGAGCACGCCCCGGGAAAGGCTACGCAGGCACAAGGGAGCCCCTGGTGCGGACTGCTTCAGGGCATTGGCAGAGCACGCCAGGTACCTCTTTCCCACTTTCCTGAGGATATCAGTAGGCAAGGCATCCCCACTCAGCATCTCTTGCCTCTCTCTGTCTCTCTCTGCTTGTCTTCGTTCTCTGAAATCTCTTCCTTCTCCCCCTTGTCACTTCACACCTTGGAGTGCCTGACAGAGGGCCTAGAGACCAAAGAGCAAAGGGGGAAGGCCTCTGGCTCTACTGCTTGCCCATGGGGAGAGAAGTTCTGGGAGTCTATCTGGAAGGTCTAGAGAGTAGTGATTGATTGGGAAGCTACATCACGGGCGGACCTGGCCAGGTGAAGCTTGACATCACCGTGGGACCTGGCCAGGTGAAGCTCGCTGACAAGTGGCAGCGTCTCCGGAGACTACTAATTCCACTCCTAACATTCTATGCAAATAACCGGCTGAGTGCCATGGGCAGAAAACATTGACACATACCTGCCAGAGGCCTATTCTGGGTCTGGAGAGTCCACCCTGGTCTCCCCTGCAACTCATCATCTCAGCACACACTTTGCCTGCACGCATGGAAACCGCCTCTCTCCACGAATGTCTTCACCTGCTAGGAAACACACGATGTCACTCAGCCAAAGGAGAGCACAGGCCAAGTCAACTGAAGCCCCCATTTTCAAGATTTTGCCCTCTGCTGCTCCACAGCCTCCGGTGGCACACTGCATGTGCGTCACTTCTCGGTAGATAAGGACGAAATCCGGGCATCCAGGGCCCCAGCCGTCCACAGTCTACGGATGGCGGCATATGGATCACCTCTTTGCCTCGTACAGCAGGGAGGCCTGGGCCCTAGACTGGCTCCGCTAGAGCTCCACGACCTCAGCTATTTTCCCTGACCTTTGGACCGTGCCCTCGTGAGTGTGTCATCTCTACTTCCACTTCTCTTCCCACCACACTGAATCCGCCACCTGCGGATACCTGAGCGTGGACATCAACATCTATCACTGGCTGCAGTGTCACAGGTCACTAGGTGTCTAGGCTCAGGCTGACCTTGGCTGTCTTCTGCCCAGGCAAGGAACCTAATCCTTCCAAGGAAATCAGGACACGTGCTCACTGGCCGACATCCTTTCTTTCATCCACACAGCGGTCTAGATGAGGGTAATGAGGCCAGGTAGGCCAGGTGAGGGCTGAGTGTGGGGCCTAAGGCTTCTTTCCCAATCACCATGGTGACAGCCACCGGAAGGCTGGGCGGAACTTCTGACGGGGACGAGTCACAAACACTCAGCCAATAGGAGAGGTCCAGCCTAACCGGCCAGTTCCGCAGAGCCCTCCATTTTACCCATGGACAGACAACGCCCCCTTGCGTCTTTGGCCACAAAATCCAGGGCACCCAGGGAATAACTTCACAGTAGGCAACCCCTGATGTGAACACGTTCGACACACTGGGACAGCAGGCAGGTACCTCTTTTCCACTTACGCTAGGATATCACTAGGCAAGGCGCCCTTCCTCAGCATCTGTGGCCTCTCACGTATGTGTTCACTCAGAGGAATCTCTTCATTCTACCCCTGAGACACATCACAAGTATGAGGGGCCTGAGAGAGAGCCTAGAGATGGAACGGGGGAGGCTTCTGGCTGTACTGCTTCCCCGTGGGGACAGAATAGCAGGTAGTCTCTCTGGAAGGTCTTAGCTTCTGTTGACTGACACGCGCAATACAGTAAGGGCGGACCCTGGCCAGGGGGAGCTTGTGGGCAGATGCAACCTCTCTGGCGACGAATAATTGCGCTGCTGCTTTGTATGGTGAAAACCTCCCCCCGCCAAGGGGGATGGGTAGAGAACATTGACCCACACCCGCCAGGGGCCTTTCCTGGGACTAAAGATCCCAACATGGTCTCAACGTCGTCACCCTCTCAACACACACCTTTCCTGCACACGTAATCCTGCCTTTCTCCGTCAGGGCCCTATGCTACCAGGAAAAAAAGCAAGCCGCTCAAAGAGGCCGATGCCAGGGAAATCGAGGAAACACTGCCAGTTTCCAAATTTTTGCTGTCTACATGTCCCCGCCTCCGGTGCAAGGCTGCCTATGTGGCCGGGCTCCGAAGGCAAGGCCGAAATCCTGGCAGCCTGGGCCCCAGCAGTGCAATGGTTGATGGACGTGGGGACACGGATGACCTGTTCGCCACATACAGGAGGGATCCTTGGGTCCTTCACTGGCTCGCCATTCAGCTCCACCACGTCCACTACTGGCCCTGGCCTTTGCTTTGGCTGGTGCCCCATTAAACGTGTGCTCCGGAGCGATCTTTCTCCACCCATCACTAGCGTTCTGCCACCAGGGGATATGTGAGTGTGGGAGTCACCATTTGTCACTGGCAGCAGTGTCACAAGTCACTAGACTTCCAGCTACCCGCTGACCTAGGCTGCCTTCTGCCCCAGGCAAGGTCCCGAATCCTTTATCCCAGATGCTGACACCTGGGCACTGGCGGACATTGATTTTTATCAACACAGAGGTCTGAGTGAGGGTCAGAGGGCCAGGTAGGTGAAGTGAAGGCCAGGTGGGCGGGGCTGAGGCTTCTTTGCCATCACCATAGAGACAGTCCCCCCACCGCAAGAGTGGGCGGAGCTTGGGATGGGCCTGGTGACAAGACTGAGCCAATGGCAGAGATCCGGCCCGCCAGGCAGATGACACAGGGCCCTCCATTGTGACCTATGACCCCTAGTGGCCACAGGATTTGAGCACGCCCCGGGAAAGGCTACGCAGGCACAAGGGAGCCCCTGGTGCGGACTGCTTCAGGGCATTGGCAGAACACGCCAGGTACCTCTTTCCCACTTTCCTGAGGATATCAGTAGGCAAGGCATCCCCACTCAGCATCTCTTGCCTCTCTCTGTCTCTCTCTGCTTGTCTTCGTTCTCTGAAATCTCTTCCTTCTCCCCCTTGTCACTTCACACCTTGGAGTGCCTGACAGAGGGCCTAGAGACCAAAGAGCAAAGGGGGAAGGCCTCTGGCTCTACTGCTTGCCCACGGGGAGAGAAGTTCTGGGAGTCTATCTGGAAGGTCTAGAGAGTAGTGATTGATTGGGAAGCTACATCACGGGCGGACCTGGCCAGGTGAAGCTTGACATCACCGTGGGACCTGGCCAGGTGAAGCTCGCTGACAAGTGGCAGCCTCTCCGGACACTACTAATTCCACTCCTAACATTCTATGCAAATAACCGGCTGAGTGCCATGGGCAGAAAACATTGACACATACCTGCCAGAGGCCTATTCTGGGTCTGGAGAGTCCACCCTGGTCTCCCCTGCAACTCATCATCTCAGCACACACTTTGCCTGCACGCATGGAAACCGCCTCTCTCCACGAATGTCTTCACCTGCTAGGAAACACACGATGTCACTCAGCCAAAGGAGAGCACAGGCCAAGTCAACTGAAGCCCCCATTTTCAGGATTTTGCCCTCTGCTGCTCCACAGCCTCCGGTGGCACACTGCATGTGCGTCACTTCTCGGTAGATAAGGACGAAATCCGGGCATCCAGGGCCCAAGCCGTCCACAGTCTACGGATGGCGGCATATGGATCACCTCTTTGCCTCGTACAGCAGGGAGGCCTGGGCCCTAGACTGGCTCCGCTAGAGCTCCACGACCTCAGCTATTTTCCCTGACCTTTGGACCGTGCCCTCGTGAGTGTGTCATCTCTACTTCCACTTCTCTTCCCACCACACTGAATCCGCCACCTGCGGATACCTGAGCGTGGACATCAACATCTATCACTGGCTGCAGTGTCACAGGTCACTAGGTGTCTAGGCTCAGGCTGACCTTGGCTGTCTTCTGCCCAGGCAAGGAACCTAATCCTTCCAAGGAAATCAGGACACGTGCTCACTGGCCGACATCCTTTCTTTCATCCACACAGCGGTCTAGATGAGGGTAATGAGGCCAGGTAGGCCAGGTGAGGGCTGAGTGTGGGGCCTAAGGCTTCTTTCCCAATCACCATGGTGACAGCCACCGGAAGGCTGGGCGGAACTTCTGACGGGGACGAGTCACAAACACTCAGCCAATAGGAGAGGTCCAGCCTAACCGGCCAGTTCCGCAGAGCCCTCCATTTTACCCATGGACAGACAACGCCCCCTTGCGTCTTTGGCCACAAAATCCAGGGCACCCAGGGAATAACTTCACAGTAGGCAACCCCTGATGTGAACACGTTCGACACACTGGGACAGCAGGCAGGTACCTCTTTTCCACTTACGCTAGGATATCACTAGGCAAGGCGCCCTTCCTCAGCATCTGTGGCCTCTCACGTATGTGTTCACTCAGAGGAATCTCTTCATTCTACCCCTGAGACACATCACAAGTATGAGGGGCCTGAGAGAGAGCCTAGAGATGGAACGGGGGAGGCTTCTGGCTGTACTGCTTCCCCGTGGGGACAGAATAGCAGGTAGTCTCTCTGGAAGGTCTTAGCTTCTGTTGACTGACACGCGCAATACAGTAAGGGCGGACCCTGGCCAGGGGGAGCTTGTGGGCAGATGCAACCTCTCTGGCGACGAATAATTGCGCTGCTGCTTTGTATGGTGAAAACCTCCCCCCGCCAAGGGGGATGGGTAGAGAACATTGACCCACACCCGCCAGGGGCCTTTCCTGGGACTAAAGATCCCAACATGGTCTCAACGTCGTCACCCTCTCAACACACACCTTTCCTGCACACGTAATCCTGCCTTTCTCCGTCAGGGCCCTATGCTACCAGGAAAAAAAGCAAGCCGCTCAAAGAGGCCGATGCCAGGGAAATCGAGGAAACACTGCCAGTTTCCAAATTTTTGCTGTCTACATGTCCCCGCCTCCGGTGCAAGGCTGCCTATGTGGCCGGGCTCCGAAGGCAAGGCCGAAATCCTGGCAGCCTGGGCCCCAGCAGTGCAATGGTTGATGGACCTGGGGACACGGATGACCTGTTCGCCACATACAGGAGGGATCCTTGGGCCCTTCACTGGCTCGCCATTCAGCTCCACCACGTCCACTACTGGCCCTGGCCTTTGCTTTGGCTGGTGCCCCATTAAACGTGTGCTCCGGAGCGATCTTTCTCCACCCATCACTAGCGTTCTGCCACCAGGGGATATGTGAGTGTGGGAGTCACCATTTGTCACTGGCAGCAGTGTCACAAGTCACTAGACTTCCAGCTACCCGCTGACCTAGGCTGCCTTCTGCCCCAGGCAAGGTCCCGAATCCTTTATCCCAGATGCTGACACCTGGGCACTGGCGGACATTGATTTTTATCAACACAGAGGTCTGAGTGAGGGTCAGAGGGCCAGGTAGGTGAAGTGAAGGCCAGGTGGGCGGGGCTGAGGCTTCTTTGCCATCACCATAGAGACAGTCCCCCCACCGCAAGAGTGGGCGGAGCTTGGGATGGGCCTGGTGACAAGACTGAGCCAATGGCAGAGATCCGGCCCGCCAGGCAGATGACACAGGGCCCTCCATTGTGACCTATGACCCCTAGTGGCCACAGGATTTGAGCACGCCCCGGGAAAGGCTACGCAGGCACAAGGGAGCCCCTGGTGCGGACTGCTTCAGGGCATTGGCAGAACACGCCAGGTACCTCTTTCCCACTTTCCTGAGGATATCAGTAGGCAAGGCATCCCCACTCAGCATCTCTTGCCTCTCTCTGTCTCTCTCTGCTTGTCTTCGTTCTCTGAAATCTCTTCCTTCTCCCCCTTGTCACTTCACACCTTGGAGTGCCTGACAGAGGGCCTAGAGACCAAAGAGCAAAGGGGGAAGGCCTCTGGCTCTACTGCTTGCCCACGGGGAGAGAAGTTCTGGGAGTCTATCTGGAAGGTCTAGAGAGTAGTGATTGATTGGGAAGCTACATCACGGGCGGACCTGGCCAGGTGAAGCTTGACATCACCGTGGGACCTGGCCAGGTGAAGCTTGCTGACAAGTGGCAGCCTCTCCGGAGACTACTAATTCCGCTCCTAACATTCTATGCAAATAACCGGCTGAGTGCCATGGGCAGAAAACATTGACACATACCTGCCAGAGGCCTATTCTGGGTCTGGAGAGTCCACCCTGGTCTCCCCTGCAACTCATCATCTCAGCACACACTTTGCCTGCACGCATGGAAACCGCCTCTCTCCACGAATGTCTTCACCTGCTAGGAAACACACGATGTCACTCAGCCAAAGGAGAGCACAGGCCAAGTCAACTGAAGCCCCCATTTTCAAGATTTTGCCCTCTGCTGCTCCACAGCCTCCGGTGGCACACTGCATGTGCGTCACTTCTCGGTAGATAAGGACGAAATCCGGGCATCCAGGGCCCAAGCCGTCCACAGTCTACGGATGGCGGCATATGGATCACCTCTTTGCCTCGTACAGCAGGGAGGCCTGGGCCCTAGACTGGCTCCGCTAGAGCTCCACGACCTCAGCTATTTTCCCTGACCTTTGGACCGTGCCCTCGTGAGTGTGTCATCTCTACTTCCACTTCTCTTCCCACCACACTGAATCCGCCACCTGCGGATACCTGAGCGTGGACATCAACATCTATCACTGGCTGCAGTGTCACAGGTCACTAGGTGTCTAGGCTCAGGCTGACCTTGGCTGTCTTCTGCCCAGGCAAGGAACCTAATCCTTCCAAGGAAATCAGGACACGTGCTCACTGGCCGACATCCTTTCTTTCATCCACACAGCGGTCTAGATGAGGGTAATGAGGCCAGGTAGGCCAGGTGAGGGCTGAGTGTGGGGCCTAAGGCTTCTTTCCCAATCACCATGGTGACAGCCACCGGAAGGCTGGGCGGAACTTCTGACGGGGACGAGTCACAAACACTCAGCCAATAGGAGAGGTCCAGCCTAACCGGCCAGTTCCGCAGAGCCCTCCATTTTACCCATGGACAGACAACGCCCCCTTGCGTCTTTGGCCACAAAATCCAGGGCACCCAGGGAATAACTTCACAGTAGGCAACCCCTGATGTGAACACGTTCGACACACTGGGACAGCAGGCAGGTACCTCTTTTCCACTTACGCTAGGATATCACTAGGCAAGGCGCCCTTCCTCAGCATCTGTGGCCTCTCACGTATGTGTTCACTCAGAGGAATCTCTTCATTCTACCCCTGAGACACATCACAAGTATGAGGGGCCTGAGAGAGAGCCTAGAGATAGAACGGGGGAGGCTTCTGGCTGTACTGCTTCCCCGTGGGGACAGAATAGCAGGTAGTCTCTCTGGAAGGTCTTAGCTTCTGTTGACTGACACGCGCAATACAGTAGGGGCGGACCCAGGCCAGGGGGAGCTTGTGGGCAGATGCAACCTCTCCGGCGACGAATAATTGCGCTGCTGCTTTGTATGGTGAAAACCTCCCCCCGCCAAGGGGGATGGGTAGAGAACATTGACCCACACCCGCCAGGGGCCTTTCCTGGGACTAAAGATCCCAACGTGGTCTCAACGTCGTCACCCTCTCAACACACACCTTTCCTGCACACGTAATCCTGCCTTTCTCCGTCAGGGCCCTATCCTACCAGGAAAAAAAGCAAGCCGCTCAAAGAGGCCGATGCCAGGGAAATCGAGGAAACACTGCCAGTTTCCAAATTTTTGCTGTCTACACGTCCCCGCCTCCGGTGCAAGGCTGCCTATGTGGCCGGGCTCCGAAGGCAAGGCCGAAATCCTGGCAGCCTGGGCCCCAGCAGTGCAATGGTTGATGGACGTGGGGACACGGATGACCTGTTCGCCACATACAGGAGGGATCCTTGGGCCCTTCACTGGCTCGCCATTCAGCTCCACGACGTCCACTACTGGCCCTGGCCTTTGCTTTGGCTGGTGCCCCATTAAACGTGTGCTCCGGAGCGATCTTTCTCCACCCATCACTAGCGTTCTGCCACCAGGGGATATGTGAGTGTGGGAGTCACCATTTGTCACTGGCAGCAGCGTCACAAGTCACTAGGCTTCCAGCTACCCGCTGACCTAGGCTGCCTTTTGCCCCAGTCAAGGTCCCGAATCCTTTATCCCAGATGCTGACACCTGGGCACTGGCGGACATTGATTTTTATCAACACAGAGGTCTGAGTGAGGGTCAGAGGGCCAGGTAGGTGAAGTGAAGGCCAGGTGGGCGGGGCTGAGGCTTCTTTGCCATCACCATAGAGACAGTCCCCCCACCGCAAGAGTGGGCGGAGCTTGGGATGGGCCTGGTGACAAGACTGAGCCAATGGCAGAGATCCGGCCCGCCAGGCAGATGACACAGGGCCCTCCATTGTGACCTATGACCCCTAGTGGCCACAGGATTTGAGCACGCCCCGGGAAAGGCTACGCAGGCACAAGGGAGCCCCTGGTGCGGACTGCTTCAGGGCATTGGCAGAGCACGCCAGGTACCTCTTTCCCACTTTCCTGAGGATATCAGTAGGCAAGGCATCCCCACTCAGCATCTCTTGCCTCTCTCTGTCTCTCTCTGCTTGTCTTCGTTCTCTGAAATCTCTTCCTTCTCCCCCTTGTCACTTCACACCTTGGAGTGCCTGACAGAGGGCCTAGAGACCAAAGAGCAAAGGGGGAAGGCCTCTGGCTCTACTGCTTGCCCGTGGGGAGAGAAGTTCTGGGAGTCTATCTGGAAGGTCTAGAGAGTAGTGATTGATTGGGGAGCTACATCACGGGCGGACCTGGCCAGGTGAAGCTTGACATCACCGTGGGACCTGGCCAGGTGAAGCTCGCTGACAAGGGGCAGCCTCTCCGGAGACTACTAATTCCGCTCCTAACATTCTATGCAAATAACCGGCTGAGTGCCATGGGCAGAAAACATTGACACATACCTGCCAGAGGCCTATTCTGGGTCTGGAGAGTCCACCCTGGTCTCCCCTGCAACTCATCATCTCAGCACACACTTTGCCTGCACGCATGGAAACCGCCTCTCTCCACGAATGTCTTCACCTGCTAGGAAACACACGATGTCACTCAGCCAAAGGAGAGCACAGGCCAAGTCAACTGAAGCCCCCATTTTCAAGATTTTGCCCTCTGCTGCTCCACAGCCTCCGGTGGCACACTGCATGTGCGTCACTTCTCGGTAGACGAGGCCGAAATCCGGGCATCCAGGGCCCCAGCCGTCCAGAATCTACGGATGGCGGCATATGGATCACCTCTTTGCCTCGTACAGCAGGGAGGCCTGGGCCCTAGACTGGCTCCGCTAGAGCTCCACGACCTCAGCTATTTTCCCTGACCTTTGGCCTGTGCCCTCGTGAGTGTGTCATCTCTACTTCCACTTCTCTTCCCACCACACTGAATCCGCCACCTGCGGATACCTGAGCGTGGACATCAACATCTATCACTGGCTGCAGTGTCACAGGTCACTAGGTGTCTAGGCTCAGGCTGACCTTGGCTGTCTTCTGCCCAGGCAAGGAACCTAATCCTTCCAAGGAAATCAGGACACGTGCTCACTGGCCGACATCCTTTCTTTCATCCACACAGCGGTCTAGATGAGGGGAAAGAGGCCAGGTAGGCCAGGTGAGGGCTGAGTGTGGGGCCTAAGGCTTCTTTCCCAATCACCATGGTGACAGCCACCGGAAGGCTGGGCGGAACTTCGGACGGGGACGAGTCACAAACACTCAGCCAATAGGAGAGGTCCAGCCTAACCGGCCAGTTCCGCAGAGCCCTCCATTTTACCCATGGACAGACAACGGCCCCTTGCGTCTTTGGCCACAAAATCCAGGGCACCCAGGGAATAACTTCACAGTAGGCACCCCCTGATGTGAACACGTTCGACACACTGGGACAGCAGGCAGGTACCTCTTTTCCACTTACGCTAGGATATCACTAGGCAAGGCGCCCTTCCTCAGCATCTCTGGCCTCTCACGTATGTGTTCACTCAGAGGAATCTCTTCATTCTACCCCTGAGACACATCACAAGTATGAGGGGCCTGAGAGAGAGCCTAGAGATGGAACGGGGGAGGCTTCTGGCTCTACTGCTTCCCCGTGGGGACAGAATAGCAGGTAGTCTCTCTGGAAGGTCTTAGCTTCTGTTGACTGACACGCGCAATACAGTAGGGGCGGACCCTGGCCAGGGGGAGCTTGTGGGCAGATGCAACCTCTCCGGCGACGAATAATTGCGCTGCTGCTTTGTATGGTGAAAACCTCCCCCCGCCAAGGGGGATGGGTAGAGAACATTGACCCACACCCGCCAGGGGCCTTTCCTGGGACTAAAGATCCCAACGTGGTCTCAACGTCGTCACCCTCTCAACACACACCTTTCCTGCACACGTAATCCTGCCTTTCTCCGTCAGGGCCCTATCCTACCAGGAAAAAAAAGCAAGCCGCTCAAAAAGGCCGATGCCAGGGAAATCGAGGAAACACTGCCAGTTTCCAAACTTTTGCTGTCTACACGTCCCCGCCTCCGGTGCAAGGCTGCCTATGTGGCCGGGCTCCGAAGGCAAGGCCGAAATCCTGGCAGCCTGGGCCCCAGCAGTGCAATGGTTGATGGACGTGGGGACACGGATGACCTGTTCGCCACATACAGGAGGGATCCTTGGGCCCTTCACTGGCTCGCCATTCAGCTCCACGACGTCCACTACTGGCCCTGGCCTTTGCTTTGGCTGGTGCCCCATTAAACGTGTGCTCCGGAGCGATCTTTCTCCACCCATCACTAGCGTTCTGCCACCAGGGGATATGTGAGTGTGGGAGTCACCATTTGTCACTGGCAGCAGCGTCACAAGTCACTAGGCTTCCAGCTACCCGCTGACCTAGGCTGCCTTTTGCCCCAGGCAAGGTCCCGAATCCTTTATCCCAGATGCTGACACCTGGGCACTGGCGGACATTGATTTTTATCAACACAGAGGTCTGAGTGAGGGTCAGAGGGCCAGGTAGGTGAAGTGAAGGCCAGGTGGGCGGGGCTGAGGCTTCTTTGCCATCACCATAGAGACAGTCCCCCCACCGCAAGAGTGGGCGGAGCTTGGGATGGGCCTGGTGACAAGACTGAGCCAATGGCAGAGATCCGGCCCGCCAGGCAGATGACACAGGGCCCTCCATTGTGACCTATGACCCCTAGTGGCCACAGGATTTGAGCACGCCCCGGGAAAGGCTACGCAGGCACAAGGGAGCCCCTGGTGCGGACTGCTTCAGGGCATTGGCAGAGCACGCCAGGTACCTCTTTCCCACTTTCCTGAGGATATCAGTAGGCAAGGCATCCCCACTCAGCATCTCTTGCCTCTCTCTGTCTCTCTCTGCTTGTCTTCGTTCTCTGAAATCTCTTCCTTCTCCCCCTCGTCACTTCACACCTTGGAGTGCCTGACAGAGGGCCTAGAGACCAAAGAGCAAAGGGGGAAGGCCTCTGGCTCTACTGCTTCCCCACGGGGAGAGAAGTTCTGGGAGTCGATCTGGAAGGTCTAGAGAGCAGTGATTGATTGGGGAGCTACATCACGGGCGGACCTGGCCAGGTGAAGCTTGACATCACCGTGGGACCTGGCCAGGTGAAGCTTGCTGACAAGTGGCAGCCTCTCCGGAGACTACTAATTCCGCTCCTAACATTCTATGCAAATAACCGGCTGAGTGCCATGGGCAGAAAACATTGACACATACCTGCCAGAGGCCTATTCTGGGTCTGGAGAGTCCACCCTGGTCTCCCCTGCAACTCATCATCTCAGCACACACTTTGCCTGCACGCATGGAAACCGCCTCTCTCCACGAATGTCTTCACCTGCTAGGAAACACACGATGTCACTCAGCCAAAGGAGAGCACAGGCCAAGTCAACTGAAGCCCCCATTTTCAAGATTTTGCCCTCTGCTGCTCCACAGCCTCCGGTGGCACACTGCATGTGCGTCACTTCTCGGTTGACGAGGTCGAAATCCGGGCATCCAGGGAACCAGCCGTCCAGAATCTACGGATGGCGGCATATGGATCACCTCTTTGCCTCGTACAGCAGGGAGGCCTGGGCCCTAGACTGGCTCCGCTAGAGCTCCACGACCTCAGCTATTTTCCCTGACCTTTGGACCGTGCCCTCGTGAGTGTGTCATCTCTACTTCCACTTCTCTTCCCACCACACTGGATCCGCCACCTGCGGATACCTGAGCGTGGACATCAACATCTATCACTGGCTGCAGTGTCACAGGTCACTAGGTGTCTAGGCTCAGGCTGACCTTGGCTGTCTTCTGCCCAGGCAAGGAACCTAATCCTTCCAAGGAAATCAGGACACGTGCTCACTGGCCGACATCCTTTCTTTCATCCACACAGCGGTCTAGATGAGGGGAAAGAGGCCAGGTAGGCCAGGTGAGGGCTGAGTGTGGGGCCTAAGGCTTCTTTCCCAATCACCATGGTGACAGCCACCGGAAGGCTGGGCGGAACTTCTGACGGGGACGAGTCACAAACACTCAGCCAATAGGAGAGGTCCAGCCTAACCGGCCAGTTCCGCAGAGCCCTCCATTTTACCCATGGACAGACAACGCCCCCTTGCGTCTTTGGCCACAAAATCCAGGGCACCCAGGGAATAACTTCACAGTAGGCAACCCCTGATGTGAACACGTTCGACACACTGGGACAGCAGGCAGGTACCTCTTTTCCACTTACGCTAGGATATCACTAGGCAAGGCGCCCTTCCTCAGCATCTGTGGCCTCTCACGTATGTGTTCACTCAGAGGAATCTCTTCATTCTACCCCTGAGACACATCACAAGTATGAGGGGCCTGAGAGAGAGCCTAGAGATGGAACGGGGGAGGCTTCTGGCTGTACTGCTTCCCCGTGGGGACAGAATAGCAGGTAGTCTCTCTGGAAGGTCTTAGCTTCTGTTGACTGACACGCGCAATACAGTAGGGGCGGACCCTGGCCAGGGGGAGCTTGTGGGCAGATGCAACCTCTCCGGCGACGAATAATTGCGCTGCTGCTTTGTATGGTGAAAACCTCCCCCCGCCAAGGGGGATGGGTAGAGAACATTGACCCACACCCGCCAGGGGCCTTTCCTGGGACTAAAGATCCCAACGTGGTCTCAACGTCGTCACCCTCTCAACACACACCTTTCCTGCACACGTAATCCTGCCTTTCTCCGTCAGGGCCCTATCCTACCAGGAAAAAAAAGCAAGCCGCTCAAAAAGGCCGATGCCAGGGAAATCGAGGAAACACTGCCAGTTTCCAAACTTTTGCTGTCTACACGTCCCCGCCTCCGGTGCAAGGCTGCCTATGTGGTCGGGCTCCGAAGGCAAGGCCGAAATCCTGGCAGCCTGGGCCCCAGCAGTGCAATGGTTGATGGACGTGGGGACACGGATGACCTGTTCGCCACATACAGGAGGGATCCTTGGGCCCTTCACTGGCTCGCCATTCAGCTCCACGACGTCCACTACTGGCCCTGGCCTTTGCTTTGGCTGGTGCCCCATTAAACGTGTGCTCCGGAGCGATCTTTCTCCACCCATCACTAGCGTTCTGCCACCAGGGGATATGTGAGTGTGGGAGTCACCATTTGTCACTGGCAGCAGTGTCACAAGTCACTAGACTTCCAGCTACCCGCTGACCTAGGCTGCCTTCTGCCCCAGGCAAGGTCCCGAATCCTTTATCCCAGATGCTGACACCTGGGCACTGGCGGACATTGATTTTTATCAACACAGAGGTCTGAGTGAGGGTCAGAGGGCCAGGTAGGTGAAGTGAAGGCCAGGTGGGTGGGGCTGAGGCTTCTTTGCCATCACCATAGAGACAGTCCCCCCACCGCAAGAGTGGGCGGAGCTTGGGATGGGCCTGGTGACAAGACTGAGCCAATGGCAGAGATCCGGCCCGCCAGGCAGATGACACAGGGCCCTCCATTGTGACCTATGACCCCTAGTGGCCACAGGATTTGAGCACGCCCCGGGAAAGGCTACGCAGGCACAAGGGAGCCCCTGGTGCGGACTGCTTCAGGGCATTGGCAGAGCACGCCAGGTACCTCTTTCCCACTTTCCTGAGGATATCAGTAGGCAAGGCATCCCCACTCAGCATCTCTTGCCTCTCTCTCTCTCTCTCTGCTTGTCTTCGTTCTCTGAAATCTCTTCCTTCTCCCCCTTGTCACTTCACACCTTGGAGTGCCTGACAGAGGGCCTAGAGACCAAAGAGCAAAGGGGGAAGGCCTCTGGCTCTACTGTTTGCCCATGGGGACAGAAGTTCTGGGAGTCTATCTGGAAGGTCTAGAGAGCAGTGATTGATTGGGGAGCTACATCACGGGCGGACCTGGCCAGGTGAAGCTTGACATCACCGTGGGACCTGGCCAGGTGAAGCTCGCTGACAAGTGGCAGCCTCTCCGGAGACTACTAATTCCGCTCCTAACATTCTATGCAAATAACCGGCTGAGTGCCATGGGCAGAAAACATTGACACATACCTGCCAGAGGCCTATTCTGGGTCTGGAGAGTCCACCCTGGTCTCCCCTGCAACTCATCATCTCAGCACACACTTTGCCTGCACGCATGGAAACCGCCTCTCTCCACGAATGTCTTCACCTGCTAGGAAACACACGATGTCACTCAGCCAAAGGAGAGCACAGGCCAAGTCAACTGAAGCCCCCATTTTCAAGATTTTGCCCTCTGCTGCTCCACAGCCTCCGGTGGCACACTGCATGTGCGTCACTTCTCGGTAGACGAGGCCGAAATCCGGGCATCCAGGGCCCCAGCCGTCCAGAATCTACGGATGGCGGCATATGGATCACCTCTTTGCCTCGTACAGCAGGGAGGCCTGGGCCCTAGACTGGCTCCGCTAGAGCTCCACGACCTCAGCTATTTTCCCTGACCTTTGGCCTGTGCCCTCGTGATTGTGTCATCTCTACTTCCACTTCTCTTCCCACCACACTGAATCCGCCACCTGCGGATACCTGAGCGTGGACATCAACATCTATCACTGGCTGCAGTGTCACAGGTCACTAGGTGTCTAGGCTCAGGCTGACCTTGGCTGTCTTCTGCCCAGGCAAGGAACCTAATCCTTCCAAGGAAATCAGGACACGTGCTCACTGGCCGACATCCTTACTTTCATCCACGCAGCGGTCTAGATGAGGGGAAAGAGGCCAGGTAGGCCAGGTGAGGGCTGAGTGTGGGGCCTAAGGCTTCTTTCCCAATCACCATGCTGACAGCCACCGGAAGGCTGGGCGGAACTTCGGACGGGGACGAGTCACAAACACTCAGCCAATAGGAGAGGTCCAGCCTAACCGGCCAGTTCCGCAGAGCCCTCCATTTTACCCATGGACAGACAACGGCCCCTTGCGTCTTTGGCCACAAAATCCAGGGCACCCAGGGAATAACTTCACAGTAGGCAACCCCTGATGTGAACACGTTCGACACACTGGGACAGCAGGCAGGTACCTCTTTTCCACTTACGCTAGGATATCACTAGGCAAGGCGCACTTCCTCAGCATCTGTGGCCTCTCACGTATGTGTTCACTCAGAGGAATCTCTTCATTCTACCCCTGAGACACATCACAAGTATGAGGGGCCTGAGAGAGAGCCTAGAGATGGAACGGGGGAGGCTTCTGGCTGTACTGCTTCCCCGTGGGGACAGAATAGCAGGTAGTCTCTCTGGAAGGTCTTAGCTTCTGTTGACTGACACGCGCAATACAGTAGGGGCGGACCCTGGCCAGGTGGAGCTTGTGGGCAGATGCAACCTCTCCGGCGACGAATAATTGCGCTGTTGCTTTGTATGGTGAAAACCTCCCCCCGCCAAGGGGGATGGGTAGAGAACATTGACCCACACCCGCCAGGGGCCTTTCCTGGGACTAAAGATCCCAACGTGGTCTCAACGTCGTCACCCTCTCAACACACACCTTTCCTGCACACGTAATCCTGCCTTTCTCCGTCAGGGCCCTATCCTACCAGGAAAAAAAGCAAGCCGCTCAAAGAGGCCGATGCCAGGGAAATCGAGGAAACACTGCCAGTTTCCAAATTTTTGCTGTCTACACGTCCCCGCCTCCGGTGCAAGGCTGCCTATGTGGCCGGGCTCCGAAGGCAAGGCCGAAATCCTGGCAGCCTGGGCCCCAGCAGTGCAATGGTTGATGGACGTGGGGACACGGATGACCTGTTCACCACACACAGGAGGGATCCTTGGGCCCTTCACTGGCTCACCATTCAGCTCCACGACGTCCACTACTGGCCCTGGCCTTTGCTTTGGCTGGTGCCCCATTAAACGTGTGCTCCGGAGCGATGTTTCTCCACCCATCACTAGCATTCTGCCACCAGGGGATATGTGAGTGTGGGAGTCACCATTTGTCACTGGCAGCAGTGTCACAAGTCACTAGACTTCCAGCTACCCGCTGACCTAGGCTGCCTTCTGCCCCAGGCAAGGTCCCGAATCCTTTATCCCAGATGCTGACACCTGGGCACTGGCGGACATTGATTTTTATCAACACAGAGGTCTGAGTGAGGGTCAGAGGGCCAGGTAGGTGAAGTGAAGGCCAGGTGGGTGGGGCTGAGGCTTCTTTGACATCACCATAGAGACAGTCCCCCCACCGCAAGAGTGGGCGGAGCTTGGGATGGGCCTGGTGACAAGACTGAGCCAATGGCAGAGATCCGGCCCACCAGGCAGATGACACAGGGCCCTCCATTGTGACCTATGACCCCTAGTGGCCACAGGATTTGAGCACGCCCCGGGAAAGGCTACGCAGGCACAAGGGAGCCCCTGGTGCGGACTGCTTCAGGGCATTGGCAGAGCACGCCAGGTACCTCTTTCCCACTTCCCTGAGGATATCAGTAGGCAAGGCATCCCCACTCAGCATCTCTTGCCTCTCTCTGTCTCTCTCTGCTTGTCTTCGTTCTCTGAAATCTCTTCCTTCTCCCCCTTGTCACTTCACACCTTGGAGTGCCTGACAGAGGGCCTAGAGACCAAAGAGCAAAGGGGGAAGGCCTCTGGCTCTACTGCTTGCCCATGGGGAGAGAAGTTCTGGGAGTCTATCTGGAAGGTCTAGAGAGTAGTGATTGATTGGGGAGCTACATCACGGGCGGACCTGGCCAGGTGAAGCTTGACATCACCGTGGGACCTGGCCAGGTGAAGCTCGCTGACAAGTGGCAGCCTCTCCGGAGACTACTAATTCCGCTCCTAACATTCTATGCAAATAACCGGCTGAGTGCCATGGGCAGAAAACATTGACACATACCTGCCAGAGGCCTATTCTGGGTCTGGAGAGTCCACCCTGGTCTCCCCTGCAACTCATCATCTCAGCACACACTTTGCCTGCACGCATGGAAACCGCCTCTCTCCACGAATGTCTTCACCTGCTAGGAAACACACGATGTCACTCAGCCAAAGGAGAGCACAGGCCAAGTCAACTGAAGCCCCCATTTTCAAGATTTTGCCCTCTGCTGCTCCACAGCCTCCGGTGGCACACTGCATGTGCGTCACTTCTCGGTAGACGAGGCCGAAATCCGGGCATCCAGGGCCCCAGCCGTCCAGAATCTACGGATGGCGGCATATGGATCACCTCTTTGCCTCGTACAGCAGGGAGGCCTGGGCCCTAGACTGGCTCCGCTAGAGCTCCACGACCTCAGCTATTTTCCCTGACCTTTGGCCTGTGCCCTCGTGATTGTGTCATCTCTACTTCCACTTCTCTTCCCACCACACTGAATCCGCCACCTGCGGATACCTGAGCGTGGACATCAACATCTATCACTGGCTGCAGTGTCACAGGTCACTAGGTGTCTAGGCTCAGGCTGACCTTGGCTGTCTTCTGCCCAGGCAAGGAACCTAATCCTTCCAAGGAAATCAGGACACGTGCTCACTGGCCGACATCCTTACTTTCATCCACGCAGCGGTCTAGATGAGGGGAAAGAGGCCAGGTAGGCCAGGTGAGGGCTGAGTGTGGGGCCTAAGGCTTCTTTCCCAATCACCATGCTGACAGCCACCGGAAGGCTGGGCGGAACTTCGGACGGGGACGAGTCACAAACACTCAGCCAATAGGAGAGGTCCAGCCTAACCGGCCAGTTCCGCAGAGCCCTCCATTTTACCCATGGACAGACAACGGCCCCTTGCGTCTTTGGCCACAAAATCCAGGGCACCCAGGGAATAACTTCACAGTAGGCAACCCCTGATGTGAACACGTTCGACACACTGGGACAGCAGGCAGGTACCTCTTTTCCACTTACGCTAGGATATCACTAGGCAAGGCGCCCTTCCTCAGCATCTCTGGCCTCTCACGTATGTGTTCACTCAGAGGAATCTCTTCATTCTACCCCTGAGACACATCACAAGTATGAGGGGCCTGAGAGAGAGCCTAGAGATGGAACGGGGGAGGCTTCTGGCTGTACTGCTTCCCCGTGGGGACAGAATAGCAGGTAGTCTCTCTGGAAGGTCTTAGCTTCTGTTGACTGACACGCGCAATACAGTAGGGGCGGACCCTGGCCAGGGGGAGCTTGTGGGCAGATGCAACCTCTCCGGCGACGAATAATTGCGCTGCTGCTTTGTATGGTGAAAACCTCCCCCCGCCAAGGGGGATGGGTAGAAAACATTGACCCACACCCGCCAGGGGCCTTTCCTGGGACTAAAGATCCCAACGTGGTCCCAACGTCGTCACCCTCTCAACACACACCTTTCCTGCACACGTAATCCTGCCTTTCTCCGTCAGGGCCCTATCCTACCAGGAAAAAAAGGAAGCCGCTCAAAGAGGCCGATGCCAGGGAAATCGAGGAAACACTGCCAGTTTCCAAATTTTTGCTGTCTACACGTCCCCGCCTCCGGTGCAAGGCTGCCTATGGTGGTCGGGCTCCGAAGGCAAGGCCGAAATCCTGGCAGCCTGGGCCCCAGCAGTGCAATGGTTGATGGACGTGGGGACACGGATGACCTGTTCACCACACACAGGAGGGATCCTTGGGCCCTTCACTGGCTCACCATTCAGCTCCACGACGTCCACTACTGGCCCTGGCCTTTGCTTTGGCTGGTGCCCCATTAAACGTGTGCTCCGGAGCGATGTTTCTCCACCCATCACTAGCATTCTGCCACCAGGGGATATGTGAGTGTGGGAGTCACCATTTGTCACTGGCAGCAGTGTCACAAGTCACTAGACTTCCAGCTACCCGCTGACCTAGGCTGCCTTCTGCCCCAGGCAAGGTCCCGAATCCTTTATCCCAGATGCTGACACCTGGGCACTGGCGGACATTGATTTTTATCAACACAGAGGTCTGAGTGAGGGTCAGAGGGCCAGGTAGGTGAAGTGAAGGCCAGGTGGGTGGGGCTGAGGCTTCTTTGACATCACCATAGAGACAGTCCCCCCACCGCAAGAGTGGGCGGAGCTTGGGATGGGCCTGGTGACAAGACTGAGCCAATGGCAGAGATCGGCCCGCCAGGCAGATGACACAGGGCCCTCCATTGTGACCTATGACCCCTAGTGGCCACAGGATTTGAGCACGCCCCGGGAAAGGCTACGCAGGCACAAGGGAGCCCCTGGTGCGGACTGCTTCAGGGCATTGGCAGAGCACGCCAGGTACCTCTTTCCCACTTCCCTGAGGATATCAGTAGGCAAGGCATCCCCACTCAGCATCTCTTGCCTCTCTCTGTCTCTCTCTGCTTGTCTTCGTTCTCTGAAATCTCTTCCTTCTCCCCCTTGTCACTTCACACCTTGGAGTGCCTGACAGAGGGCCTAGAGACCAAAGAGCAAAGGGGGAAGGCCTCTGGCTCTACTGCTTGCCCATGGGGAGAGAAGTTCTGGGAGTCTATCTGGAAGGTCTAGAGAGTAGTGATTGATTAGGGAGCTACATCACGGGCGGACCTGGCCAGGTGAAGCTTGACATCACCGTGGGACCTGGCCAGGTGAAGCTCGCTGACAAGTGGCAGCCTCTCCGGAGACTACTAATTCCGCTCCTAACATTCTATGCAAATAACCGGCTGAGTGCCATGGGCAGAAAACATTGACACATACCTGCCAGAGGCCTATTCTGGGTCTGGAGAGTCCACCCTGGTCTCCCCTGCAACTCATCATCTCAGCACACACTTTGCCTGCACGCATGGAAACCGCCTCTCTCCACGAATGTCTTCACCTGCTAGGAAACACACGATGTCACTCAGCCAAAGGAGAGCACAGGCCAAGTCAACTGAAGCCCCATTTTCAAGATTTTGCCCTCTGCTGCTCCACAGCCTCCGGTGGCACACTGCATGTGCGTCACTTCTCGGTAGACGAGGCCGAAATCCGGGCATCCAGGGCCCCAGCCGTCCAGAATCTACGGATGGCGGCATATGGATCACCTCTTTGCCTCGTACAGCAGGGAGGCCTGGGCCCTAGACTGGCTCCGCTAGAGCTCCACGACCTCAGCTATTTTCCCTGACCTTTGGCCTGTGCCCTCGTGAGTGTGTCATCTCTACTTCCACTTCTCTTCCCACCACACTGAATCCGCCACCTGCGGATACCTGAGCGTGGACATCAACATCTATCACTGGCTGCAGTGTCACAGGTCACTAGGTGTCTAGGCTCAGGCTGACCTTGGCTGTCTTCTGCCCAGGCAAGGAACCTAATCCTTCCAAGGAAATCAGGACACGTGCTCACTGGCCGACATCCTTTCTTTCATCCACACAGCGGTCTAGATGAGGGGAAAGAGGCCAGGTAGGCCAGGTGAGGGCTGAGTGTGGGGCCTAAGGCTTCTTTCCCAATCACCATGCTGACAGCCACCGAAGGCTGGGCGGAACTTCGGACGGGACGAGTCACAAACACTCAGCCAATAGGAGAGGTCCAGCCTAACCGGCCAGTTCCGCAGAGCCCTCCATTTTACCCATGGACAGACAACGGCCCCTTGCGTCTTTGGCCACAAAATCCAGGGCACCCAGGGAATAACTTCACAGTAGGCAACCCCTGATGTGAACACGTTCGACACACTGGGACAGCAGGCAGGTACCTCTTTTCCACTTACGCTAGGATATCACTAGGCAAGGCGCCCTTCCTCAGCATCTCTGGCCTCTCACGTATGTGTTCACTCAGAGGAATCTCTTCATTCTACCCCTGAGACACATCACAAGTATGAGGGGCCTGAGAGAGAGCCTAGAGATGGAACGGGGGAGGCTTCTGGCTGTACTGCTTCCCCGTGGGGACAGAATAGCAGGTAGTCTCTCTGGAAGGTCTTAGCTTCTGTTGACTGACACGCGCAATACAGTAGGGGCGGACCCTGGCCAGGGGGAGCTTGTGGGCAGATGCAACCTCTCCGGCGACGAATAATTGCGCTGCTGCTTTGTATGGTGAAAACCTCCCCCCGCCAAGGGGGATGGGTAGAGAACATTGACCCACACCCGCCAGGGGCCTTTCCTGGGACTAAAGATCCCAACGTGGTCTCAACGTCGTCACCCTCTCAACACACACCTTTCCTGCACACGTAATCCTGCCTTTCTCCGTCAGGGCCCTATCCTACCAGGAAAAAAAGCAAGCCGCTCAAAGAGGCCGATGCCAGGGAAATCGAGGAAACACTGCCAGTTTCCAAATTTTTGCTGTCTACACGTCCCCGCCTCCGGTGCAAGGCTGCCTATGTGGCCGGGCTCCGAAGGCAAGGCCGAAATCCTGGCAGCCGGGGCCCCAGCAGTGCAATGGTTGATGGACGTGGGGACACGGATGACCTGTTCGCCACATACAGGAGGGATCCTTGGGCCCTTCACTGGCTCGCCATTCAGCTCCACGACGTCCACTACTGGCCCTGGCCTTTGCTTTGGCTGGTGCCCCATTAAACGTGTGCTCCGGAGCGATGTTTCTCCACCCATCACTAGCATTCTGCCACCAGGGGATATGTGAGTGTGGGAGTCACCATTTGTCACTGGCAGCAGTGTCACAAGTCACTAGACTTCCAGCTACCCGCTGACCTAGGCTGCCTTCTGCCCCAGGCAAGGTCCCGAATCTTTATCCCAGATGCTGACACCTGGGCACTGGCGGACATTGATTTTTATCAACACAGAGGTCTGAGTGAGGGTCAGAGGGCCAGGTAGGTGAAGTGAAGGCCAGGTGGGCGGGGCTGAGGCTTCTTTGCCATCACCATAGAGACAGTCCCCCCACCGCAAGAGTGGGCGGAGCTTGGGATGGGCCTGGTGACAAGACTGAGCCAATGGCAGAGATCCGGCCCGCCAGGCAGATGACACAGGGCCCTCCATTGTGACCTATGACCCCTAGTGGCCACAGGATTTGAGCACGCCCCGGGAAAGGCTACGCAGGCACAAGGGAGCCCCTGGTGCGGACTGCTTCAGGGCATTGGCAGAGCACGGCAGGTACCTCTTTCCCACTTTCCTGAGGATATCAGTAGGCAAGGCATCCCCACTCAGCATCTCTTGCCTCTCTCTCTCTCTCTCTGCTTGTCTTCGTTCTCTGAAATCTCTTCCTTCTCCCCCTTGTCACTTCACACCTTGGAGTGCCTGACAGAGGGCCTAGAGACCAAAGAGCAAAGGGGGAAGGCCTCTGGCTCTAGTGCTTGCCCATGGGAGAGAAGTTCTGGGAGTCTATCTGGAAGGTCTAGAGAGTAGTGATTGATTGGGGAGCTACATCACGGGCGGACCTGGCCAGGTGAAGCTTGACATCACCGTGGGACCTGGCCAGGTGAAGCTCGCTGACAAGTGGCAGCCTCTCCGGAGACTACTAATTCCGCTCCTAACATTCTATGCAAATAACCGGCTGAGTGCCATGGGCAGAAAACATTGACACATACCTGCCAGAGGCCTATTCTGGGTCTGGAGAGTCCACCCTGGTCTCCCTGCAACTCATCATCTCAGCACACACTTTGCCTGCACGCATGGAAACCGCCTCTCTCCACGAATGTCTTCACCTGCTAGGAAACACACGATGTCACTCAGCCAAAGGAGAGCACAGGCCAAGTCAACTGAAGCCCCCATTTTCAAGATTTTGCCCTCTGCTGCTCCACAGCCTCCGGTGGCACACTGCATGTGCGTCACTTCTCGGTAGACGAGGCCGAAATCCGGGCATCCAGGGCCCCAGCCGTCCAGAATCTACGGATGGCGGCATATGGATCACCTCTTTGCCTCGTACAGCAGGGAGGCCTGGCCCTAGACTGGCTCCGCTAGAGCTCCACGACCTCAGCTATTTTCCCTGACCTTTGGCCTGTGCCCTCGTGAGTGTGTCATCTCTACTTCCACTTCTCTTCCCACCACACTGAATCCGCCACCTGCGGATACCTGAGCGTGGACATCAACATCTATCACTGGCTGCAGTGTCACAGGTCACTAGGTGTCTAGGCTCAGGCTGACCTTGGCTGTCTTCTGCCCAGGCAAGGAACCTAATCCTTCCAAGGAAATCAGGACACGTGCTCACTGGCCGACATCCTTACTTTCATCCACGCAGCGGTCTAGATGAGGGGAAAGAGGCCAGGTAGGCCAGGTGAGGGCTGAGTGTGGGGCCTAAGGCTTCTTTCCCAATCACCATGCTGACAGCCACCGGAAGGCTGGGCGGAACTTCGGACGGGGACGAGTCACAAACACTCAGCCAATAGGAGAGGTCCAGCCTAACCGGCCAGTTCCGCAGAGCCCTCCATTTTACCCATGGACAGACAACGGCCCCTTGCGTCTTTGGCCACAAAATCCAGGGCACCCAGGGAATAACTTCACAGTAGGCAACCCCTGATGTGAACACGTTCGACACACTGGGACAGCAGGCAGGTACCTCTTTTCCACTTACGCTAGGATATCACTAGGCAAGGCGCCCTTCCTCAGCATCTCTGGCCTCTCACGTATGTGTTCACTCAGAGGAATCTCTCATTCTACCCCTGAGACACATCACAAGTATGAGGGGCCTGAGAGAGAGCCTAGAGATGGAACGGGGGAGGCTTCTGGCTGTACTGCTTCCCCGTGGGGACAGAATAGCAGGTAGTCTCTCTGGAAGGTCTTAGCTTCTGTTGACTGACACGCGCAATACAGTAGGGGCGGACCCTGGCCAGGGGGAGCTTGTGGGCAGATGCAACCTCTCCGGCGACGAATAATTGCGCTGCTGCTTTGTATGGTGAAAACCTCCCCCCGCCAAGGGGATGGGTAGAAAACATTGACCCACACCCGCCAGGGGCCTTTCCTGGGACTAAAGATCCCAACGTGGTCCCAACGTCGTCACCCTCTCAACACACACCTTTCCTGCACACGTAATCCTGCCTTTCTCCGTCAGGGCCCTATCCTACCAGGAAAAAAAGGAAGCCGCTCAAAGAGGCCGATGCCAGGGAAATCGAGGAAACACTGCCAGTTTCCAAATTTTTGCTGTCTACACGTCCCCGCCTCCGGTGCAAGGCTGCCTATGTGGTCGGGCTCCGAAGGCAAGGCCGAAATCCTGGCAGCCTGGGCCCCAGCAGTGCAATGGTTGATGGACGTGGGGACACGGATGACCTGTTCACCACACACAGGAGGGATCCTTGGGCCCTTCACTGGCTCACCATTCAGCTCCACGACGTCCACTACTGGCCCTGGCCTTTGCTTTGGCTGGTGCCCCATTAAACGTGTGCTCCGGAGCGATGTTTCTCCACCCATCACTAGCATTCTGCCACCAGGGGATATGTGAGTGTGGGGAGTCACCATTTGTCACTGGCAGCAGTGTCACAAGTCACTAGACTTCCAGCTACCCGCTGACCTAGGCTGCCTTCTGCCCCAGGCAAGGTCCCGAATCCTTTATCCCAGATGCTGACACCTGGGCACTGGCGGACATTGATTTTATCAACACAGAGGTCTGAGTGAGGGTCAGAGGGCCAGGTAGGTGAAGTGAAGGCCAGGTGGGTGGGGCTGAGGCTTCTTTGACATCACCATAGAGACAGTCCCCCCACCGCAAGAGTGGGCGGAGCTTGGGATGGGCCTGGTGACAAGACTGAGCCAATGGCAGAGATCCGGCCCGCCAGGCAGATGACACAGGGCCCTCCATTGTGACCTATGACCCCTAGTGGCCACAGGATTTGAGCACGCCCCGGGAAAGGCTACGCAGGCACAAGGGAGCCCCTGGTGCGGACTGCTTCAGGGCATTGGCAGAGCACGCCAGGTACCTCTTTCCCACTTCCCTGAGGATATCAGTAGGCAAGGCATCCCCACTCAGCATCTCTTGCCTCTCTCTGTCTCTCTGCTTGTCTTCGTTCTCTGAAATCTCTTCCTTCTCCCCCTTGTCACTTCACACCTTGGAGTGCCTGACAGAGGGCCTAGAGACCAAAGAGCAAAGGGGGAAGGCCTCTGGCTCTACTGCTTGCCCATGGGGAGAGAAGTTCTGGGAGTCTATCTGGAAGGTCTAGAGAGTAGTGATTGATTAGGGAGCTACATCACGGGCGGACCTGGCCAGGTGAAGCTTGACATCACCGTGGGACCTGGCCAGGTGAAGCTCGCTGACAAGTGGCAGCCTCTCCGGAGACTACTAATTCCGCTCCTAACATTCTATGCAAATAACCGGCTGAGTGCCATGGGCAGAAAACATTGACACATACCTGCCAGAGGCCTATTCTGGGTCTGGAGAGTCCACCTGGTCTCCCCTGCAACTCATCATCTCAGCACACACTTTGCCTGCACGCATGGAAACCGCCTCTCTCCACGAATGTCTTCACCTGCTAGGAAACACACGATGTCACTCAGCCAAAGGAGAGCACAGGCCAAGTCAACTGAAGCCCCCATTTCAAGATTTTGCCCTCTGCTGCTCCACAGCCTCCGGTGGCACACTGCATGTGCGTCACTTCTCGGTAGACGAGGCCGAAATCCGGGCATCCAGGGCCCCAGCCGTCCAGAATCTACGGATGGCGGCATATGGATCACCTCTTTGCCTCGTACAGCAGGGAGGCCTGGGCCCTAGACTGGCTCCGCTAGAGCTCCACGACCTCAGCTATTTTCCCTGACCTTTGGCCTGTGCCCTCGTGAGTGTGTCATCTCTACTTCCACTTCTCTTCCCACCACACTGAATCCGCCACCTGCGGATACCTGAGCGTGGACATCAACATCTATCACTGGCTGCAGTGTCACAGGTCACTAGGTGTCTAGGCTCAGGCTGACCTTGGCTGTCTTCTGCCCAGGCAAGGAACCTAATCCTTCCAAGGAAATCAGGACACGTGCTCACTGGCCGACATCCTTTCTTTCATCCACACAGCGGTCTAGATGAGGGGAAAGAGGCCAGGTAGGCCAGGTGAGGCTGAGTGTGGGGCCTAAGGCTTCTTTCCCAATCACCATGCTGACAGCCACCGGAAGGCTGGGCGGAACTTCGGACGGGGACGAGTCACAAACACTCAGCCAATAGGAGAGGTCCAGCCTAACCGGCCAGTTCCGCAGAGCCCTCCATTTTACCCATGGACAGACAACGGCCCCTTGCGTCTTTGGCCACAAAATCCAGGGCACCCCAGGAATAACTTCACAGTAGGCAACCCCTGATGTGAACACGTTCGACACACTGGGACAGCAGGCAGGTACCTCTTTTCCACTTACGCTAGGATATCACTAGGCAAGGCGCCCTTCCTCAGCATCTCTGGCCTCTCACGTATGTGTTCACTCAGAGGAATCTCTTCATTCTACCCCTGAGACACATCACAAGTATGAGGGGCCTGAGAGAGAGCCTAGAGATGGAACGGGGGAGGCTTCTGGCTGTACTGCTTCCCCGTGGGGACAGAATAGCAGGTAGTCTCTCTGGAAGGTCTTAGCTTCTGTTGACTGACACGCGCAATACAGTAGGGGCGGACCCTGGCCAGGGGGAGCTTGTGGGCAGATGCAACCTCTCCGGCGACGAATATTGCGCTGCTGCTTTGTATGGTGAAAACCTCCCCCCGCCAAGGGGGATGGGTAAGAACATTGACCCACACCCGCCAGGGGCCTTTCCTGGGACTAAAGATCCCAACGTGGTCTCAACGTCGTCACCCTCTCAACACACACCTTTCCTGCACACGTAATCCTGCCTTTCTCCGTCAGGGCCCTATCCTACCAGGAAAAAAAGCAAGCCGCTCAAAGAGGCCGATGCCAGGGAAATCGAGGAAACACTGCCAGTTTCCAAATTTTTGCTGTCTACACGTCCCCGCCTCCGGTGCAAGGCTGCCTATGTGGCCGGGCTCCGAAGGCAAGGCCGAAATCCTGGCAGCCGGGGCCCCAGCAGTGCAATGGTTGATGGACGTGGGGACACGGATGACCTGTTCGCCACATACAGGAGGGATCCTTGGGCCCTTCACTGGCTCGCCATTCAGCTCCACGACGTCCACTACTGGCCCTGGCCTTTGCTTTGGCTGGTGCCCCATTAAACGTGTGCTCCGGAGCGATGTTTCTCCACCCATCACTAGCATTCTGCCACCAGGGATATGTGAGTGTGGGAGTCACCATTTGTCACTGGCAGCAGTGTCACAAGTCACTAGACTTCCAGCTACCCGCTGACCTAGGCTGCCTTCTGCCCCAGGCAAGGTCCCGAATCCTTTATCCCAGATGCTGACACCTGGGCACTGGCGGACATTGATTTTTATCAACACAGAGGTCTGAGTGAGGGTCAGAGGGCCAGGTAGGTGAAGTGAAGGCCAGGTGGGCGGGGCTGAGGCTTCTTTGCCATCACCATAGAGACAGTCCCCCCACCGCAAGAGTGGGCGGAGCTTGGGATGGGCCTGGTGACAAGACTGAGCCAATGGCAGAGATCCGGCCCGCCAGGCAGATGACACAGGGCCCTCCATTGTGACCTATGACCCCTAGTGGCCACAGGATTTGAGCACGCCCCGGGAAAGGCTACGCAGGCACAAGGGAGCCCCTGGTGCGGACTGCTTCAGGGCATTGGCAGAGCACGGCAGGTACCTCTTTCCCACTTTCCTGAGGATATCAGTAGGCAAGGCATCCCCACTCAGCATCTCTTGCCTCTCTCTCTCTCTCTCTGCTTGTCTTCGTTCTCTGAAATCTCTTCCTTCTCCCCTTGTCACTTCACACCTTGGAGTGCCTGACAGAGGGCCTAGAGACCAAAGAGCAAAGGGGAAGGCCTCTGGCTCTAGTGCTTGCCCATGGGGAGAGAAGTTCTGGGAGTCTATCTGGAAGGTCTAGAGAGTAGTGATTGATTGGGGAGCTACATCACGGGCGGACCTGGCCAGGTGAAGCTTGACATCACCGTGGGACCTGGCCAGGTGAAGCTCGCTGACAAGTGGCAGCCTCTCCGGAGACTACTAATTCCGCTCCTAACATTCTATGCAAATAACCGGCTGAGTGCCATGGGCAGAAAACATTGACACATACCTGCCAGAGGCCTATTCTGGGTCTGGAGAGTCCACCCTGGTCTCCCCTGCAACTCATCATCTCAGCACACACTTTGCCTGCACGCATGGAAACCGCCTCTCTCCACGAATGTCTTCACCTGCTAGGAAACACACGATGTCACTCAGCCAAAGGAGAGCACAGGCCAAGTCAACTGAAGCCCCCATTTTCAAGATTTTGCCCTCTGCTGCTCCACAGCCTCCGGTGGCACACTGCATGTGCGTCACTTCTCGGTAGACGAGGCCGAAATCCGGGCATCCAGGGCCCCAGCCGTCCAGAATCTACGGATGGCGGCATATGGATCACCTCTTTGCCTCGTACAGCAGGGAGGCCTGGGCCCTAGACTGGCTCCGCTAGAGCTCCACGACCTCAGCTATTTTCCCTGACCTTTGGCCTGTGCCCTCGTGAGTGTGTCATCTCTACTTCCACTTCTCTTCCCACCACACTGAATCCGCCACCTGCGGATACCTGAGCGTGGACATCAACATCTATCACTGGCTGCAGTGTCACAGGTCACTAGGTGTCTAGGCTCAGGCTGACCTTGGCTGTCTTCTGCCCAGGCAAGGAACCTAATCCTTCCAAGGAAATCAGGACACGTGCTCACTGGCCGACATCCTTTCTTTCATCCACACAGCGGTCTAGATGAGGGGAAAGAGGCCAGGTAGGCAGGGGAGGGCTGAGTGTGGGGCCTAAGGCTTCTTTCCCAATCACCATGGTGACAGCCACCGGAAGGCTGGGCGGAACTTCGGACGGGGACGAGTCACAAACACTCAGCCAATAGGAGAGGTCCAGCCTAACCGGCCAGTTCCGCAGAGCCCTCCATTTTACCCATGGACAGACAACGGCCCCTTGCGTCTTTGGCCACAAAATCCAGGGCACCCAGGGAATAACTTCACAGTAGGCAACCCCTGATGTGAACACGTTCGACACACTGGGACAGCAGGCAGGTACCTCTTTTCCATTTACGCTAGGATATCACTAGGCAAGGCGCCCTTCCTCAGCATCTGTGGCCTCTCACGTATGTGTTCACTCAGAGGAATCTCTTCATTCTACCCCTGAGACACATCACAAGTATGAGGGGCCTGAGAGAGAGCCTAGAGATGGAACGGGGGAGGCTTCTGGCTGTACTGCTTCCCCGTGGGGACAGAATAGCAGGTAGTCTCTCTGGAAGGTCTTAGCTTCTGTTGACTGACACGCGCAATACAGTAGGGGCGGACCCTGGCCAGGGGGAGCTTGTGGGCAGATGCAACCTCTCCGGCGACGAATAATTGCGCTGCTGCTTTGTATGGTGAAAACCTCCCCCGCCAAGGGGGATGGGTAGAGAACATTGACCCACACCCGCCAGGGGCCTTTCCTGGGACTAAAGATCCCAACGTGGTCCCAACGTCGTCACCCTCACAACACACACCTTTCCTGCACACGTAATCCTGCCTTTCTCCGTCAGGGCCCTATCCTACCAGGAAAAAAAGGAAGCCGCTCAAAGAGGCCGATGCCAGGGAAATCGAGGAAACACTGCCAGTTTCCAAATTTTTGCTGTCTACACGTCCCCGCCTCCGGTGCAAGGCTGCCTATGTGGTCGGGCTCCGAAGGCAAGGCCGAAATCCTGGCAGCCTGGGCCAATACTATCTCTCTATGGGCCCCAGCAGTGCAATGGTTGATGGACGTGGGGACACGGATGACCTGTTCACCACACACAGGAGGGATCCTTGGGCCCTTCACTGGCTCGCCATTCAGCTCCACGACGTCCACTACTGGCCCTGGCCTTTGCTTTGGCTGGTGCCCCATTAAACGTGTGCTCCGGAGCGATGTTTCTCCACCCATCACTAGCATTCTGCCACCAGGGGATATGTGAGTGTGGGAGTCACCATTTGTCACTGGCAGCAGTGTCACAAGTCACTAGACTTCCAGCTACCCGCTGACCTAGGCTGCCTTCTGCCCCAGGCAAGGTCCCGAATCCTTTATCCCAGATGCTGACACCTGGGCACTGGCGGACATTGATTTTTATCAACACAGAGGTCTGAGTGAGGGTCAGAGGGCCAGGTAGGTGAAGTGAAGGCCAGGTGGGTGGGGCTGAGGCTTCTTTGCCATCACCATAGAGACAGTCCCCCCACCGCAAGAGTGGGCGGAGCTTGGGATGGGCCTGGTGACAAGACTGAGCCAATGGCAGAGATCCGGCCCGCCAGGCAGATGACACAGGGCCCTCCATTGTGACCTATGACCCCTAGTGGCCACAGGATTTGAGCACGCCCCGGGAAAGGCTACGCAGGCACAAGGGAGCCCCTGGTGCGGACTGCTTCAGGGCATTGGCAGAGCACGCCAGGTACCTCTTTCCCACTTTCCTGAGGATATCAGTATGCAAGGCATCCCCACTCAGCATCTCTTGCCTCTCTCTCTCTCTCTCTGCTTGTCTTCGTTCTCTGAAATCTCTTCCTTCTCCCCCTTGTCACTTCACACCTTGGAGTGCCTGACAGAGGGCCTAGAGACCAAAGAGCAAAGGGGGAAGGCCTCTGGCTCTAGTGCTTGCCCATGGGGAGAGAAGTTCTGGGAGTCTATCTGGAAGGTCTAGAGAGTAGTGATTGATTGGGGAGCTACATCACGGGCGGACCTGGCCAGGTGAAGCTTGACATCACCGTGGGACCTGGCCAGGTGAAGCTCGCTGACAAGTGGCAGCCTCTCCGGAGACTACTAATTCCGCTCCTAACATTCTATGCAAATAACCGGCTGAGTGCCATGGGCAGAAAACATTGACACATACCTGCCAGAGGCCTATTCTGGGTCTGGAGAGTCCACCCTGGTCTCCCCTGCAACTCATCATCTCAGCACACACTTTGCCTGCACGCATGGAAACCGCCTCTCTCCACGAATGTCTTCACCTGCTAGGAAACACACGATGTCACTCAGCCAAAGGAGAGCACAGGCCAAGTCAACTGAAGCCCCCATTTTCAAGATTTTGCCCTCTGCTGCTCCACAGCCTCCGGTGGCACACTGCATGTGCGTCACTTCTCGGTAGACGAGGCCGAAATCCGGGCATCCAGGGCCCCAGCCGTCCAGAATCTACGGATGGCGGCATATGGATCACCTCTTTGCCTCGTACAGCAGGGAGGCCTGGGCCCTAGACTGGCTCCGCTAGAGCTCCACGACCTCAGCTATTTTCCCTGACCTTTGGCCTGTGCCCTCGTGAGTGTGTCATCTCTACTTCCACTTCTCTTCCCACCACACTGAATCCGCCACCTGCGGATACCTGAGCGTGGACATCAACATCTATCACTGGCTGCAGTGTCACAGGTCACTAGGTGTCTAGGCTCAGGCTGACCTTGGCTGTCTTCTGCCCAGGCAAGGAACCTAATCCTTCCAAGGAAATCAGGACACGTGCTCAGTGGCCGACATCCTTTCTTTCATCCACACAGCGGTCTAGATGAGGGGAAAGAGGCCAGGTAGGCCAGGGGAGGGCTGAGTGTGGGGCCTAAGGCTTCTTTCCCAATCACCATGCTGACAGCCACCGGAAGGCTGGGCGGAACTTCGGACGGGGACGAGTCACAAACACTCAGCCAATAGGAGAGGTCCAGCCTAACCGGCCAGTTCCGCAGAGCCCTCCATTTTACCCATGGACAGACAACGGCCCCTTGCGTCTTTGGCCACAAAATCCAGGGCACCCAGGGAATAACTTCACAGTAGGCAACCCCTGATGTGAACACGTTCGACACACTGGGACAGCAGGCAGGTACCTCTTTTCCACTTACGCTAGGATATCACTAGGCAAGGCGCCCTTCCTCAGCATCTCTGGCCTCTCAGGTATGTGTTCACTCAGAGGAATCTCTTCATTCTACCCCTGAGACACATCACAAGTATGAGGGGCCTGAGAGAGAGCCTAGAGATGGAACGGGGGAGGCTTCTGGCTGTACTGCTTCCCCGTGGGGACAGAATAGCAGGTAGTCTCTCTGGAAGGTCTTAGCTTCTGTTGACTGACACGCGCAATACAGTAGGGGCGGACCCTGGCCAGGGGGAGCTTGTGGGCAGATGCAACCTCTCCGGCGACGAATAATTGCGCTGCTGCTTTGTATGGTGAAAACCTCCCCCCGCCAAGGGGGATGGGTAGAGAACATTGACCCACACCCGCCAGGGGCCTTTCCTGGGACTAAAGATCCCAACGTGGTCTCAACGTCGTCACCCTCTCAACACACACCTTTCCTGCACACGTAATCCTGCCTTTCTCCGTCAGGGCCCTATCCTACCAGGAAAAAAAGCAAGCCGCTCAAAGAGGCCCATGCCAGGGAAATCGAGGAAACACTGCCAGTTTCCAAATTTTTGCTGTCTACACGTCCCCGCCTCCGGTGCAAGGCTGCCTATGTGGCCGGGCTCCGAAGGCAAGGCCGAAATCCTGGCAGCCTGGGCCCCAGCAGTGCAATGGTTGATGGACGTGGGGACACGGATGACCTGTTCGCCACATACAGGAGGGATCCTTGGGCCCTTCACTGGCTCGTCATTCAGCTCCACGATGTCCACTACTGGCCCTGGCCTTTGCTTTGGCTGGTGCCCCATTAAACGTGTGCTCCGGAGCGATCTTTCTCCACCCATCACTAGCATTCTGCCACCAGGGGATATGTGAGTGTGGGAGTCACCATTTGTCACTGGCAGCAGTGTCACAAGTCACTAGACTTCCAGCTACCCGCTGACCTAGGCTGCCTTCTGCCCCAGGCAAGGTCCCGAATCCTTTATCCCAGATGCTGACACCTGGGCACTGGCGGACATTGATTTTTATCAACACAGAGGTCTGAGTGAGGGTCAGAGGGCCAGGTAGGTGAAGTGAAGGCCAGGTGGGCGGGGCTGAGGCTTCTTTGCCATCACCATAGAGACAGTCCCCCCACCGCAAGAGTGGGCGGAGCTTGGGATGGGCCTGGTGACAAGACTGAGCCAATGGCAGAGATCCGGCCCGCCAGGCAGATGACACAGGGCCCTCCATTGTGACCTATGACCCCTAGTGGCCACAGGATTTGAGCACGCCCCGGGAAAGGCTACGCAGGCACAAGGGAGCCCCTGGTGCGGACTGCTTCAGGGCATTGGCAGAGCACGCCAGGTACCTCTTTCCCACTTTCCTGAGGATATCAGTAGGCAAGGCATCCCCACTCAGCATCTCTTGCCTCTCTCTCTCTCTCTCTGCTTGTCTTCGTTCTCTGAAATCTCTTCCTTCTCCCCCTTGTCACTTCACACCTTGGAGTGCCTGACAGAGGGCCTAGAGACCAAAGAGCAAAGGGGGAAGGCCTCTGGCTCTAGTGCTTGCCCATGGGGAGAGAAGTTCTGGGAGTCTATCTGGAAGGTCTAGAGAGTAGTGATTGATTGGGGAGCTACATCACGGGCGGACCTGGCCAGGTGAAGCTTGACATCACCGTGGGACCTGGCCAGGTGAAGCTCGCTGACAAGTGGCAGCCTCTCCGGAGACTACTAATTCCGCTCCTAACATTCTATGCAAATAACCGGCTGAGTGCCATGGGCAGAAAACATTGACACATACCTGCCAGAGGCCTATTCTGGGTCTGGAGAGTCCACCCTGGTCTCCCCTGCAACTCATCATCTCAGCACACACTTTGCCTGCACGCATGGAAACCGCCTCTCTCCACGAATGTCTTCACCTGCTAGGAAACACACGATGTCACTCAGCCAAAGGAGAGCACAGGCCAAGTCAACTGAAGCCCCCATTTTCAAGATTTTGCCCTCTGCTGCTCCACAGCCTCCGGTGGCACACTGCATGTGCGTCACTTCTCGGTAGACGAGGCCGAAATCCGGGCATCCAGGGCCCCAGCCGTCCAGAATCTACGGATGGCGGCATATGGATCACCTCTTTGCCTCGTACAGCAGGGAGGCCTGGGCCCTAGACTGGCTCCGCTAGAGCTCCACGACCTCAGCTATTTTCCCTGACCTTTGGCCTGTGCCCTCGTGAGTGTGTCATCTCTACTTCCACTTCTCTTCCCACCACACTGAATCCGCCACCTGCGGATACCTGAGCGTGGACATCAACATCTATCACTGGCTGCAGTGTCACAGGTCACTAGGTGTCTAGGCTCAGGCTGACCTTGGCTGTCTTCTGCCCAGGCAAGGAACCTAATCCTTCCAAGGAAATCAGGACACGTGCTCACTGGCCGACATCCTTTCTTTCATCCACACAGCGGTCTAGATGAGGGGAAAGAGGCCAGGTAGGCCAGGGGAGGGCTGAGTGTGGGGCCTAAGGCTTCTTTCCCAATCACCATGCTGACAGCCACCGGAAGGCTGGGCGGAACTTCGGACGGGGACGAGTCACAAACACTCAGCCAATAGGAGAGGTCCAGCCTAACCGGCCAGTTCCGCAGAGCCCTCCATTTTACCCATGGACAGACAACGGCCCCTTGCGTCTTTGGCCACAAAATCCAGGGCACCCAGGGAATAACTTCACAGTAGGCAACCCCTGATGTGAACACGTTCGACACACTGGGACAGCAGGCAGGTACCTCTTTTCCACTTACGCTAGGATATCACTAGGCAAGGCGCCCTTCCTCAGCATCTCTGGCCTCTCAGGTATGTGTTCACTCAGAGGAATCTCTTCATTCTACCCCTGAGACACATCACAAGTATGAGGGGCCTGAGAGAGAGCCTAGAGATGGAACGGGGGAGGCTTCTGGCTGTACTGCTTCCCCGTGGGGACAGAATAGCAGGTAGTCTCTCTGGAAGGTCTTAGCTTCTGTTGACTGACACGCGCAATACAGTAGGGGCGGACCCTGGCCAGGGGGAGCTTGTGGGCATATGCAACCTCTCCGGCGACGAATAATTGCGCTGCTGCTTTGTATGGTGAAAACCTCCCCCCGCCAAGGGGGATGGGTAGAGAACATTGACCCACACCCGCCAGGGGCCTTTCCTGGGACTAAAGATCCCAACGTGGTCTCAACGTCGTCACCCTCTCAACACACACCTTTCCTGCACACGTAATCCTGCCTTTCTCCGTCAGGGCCCTATCCTACCAGGAAAAAAAGCAAGCCGCTCAAAGAGGCCCATGCCAGGGAAATCGAGGAAACACTGCCAGTTTCCAAATTTTTGCTGTCTACACGTCCCCGCCTCCGGTGCAAGGCTGCCTATGTGGCCGGGCTCCGAAGGCAAGGCCGAAATCCTGGCAGCCTGGGCCCCAGCAGTGCAATGGTTGATGGACGTGGGGACACGGATGACCTGTTCGCCACATACAGGAGGGATCCTTGGGCCCTTCACTGGCTCGTCATTCAGCTCCACGATGTCCACTACTGGCCCTGGCCTTTGCTTTGGCTGGTGCCCCATTAAACGTGTGCTCCGGAGCGATGTTTCTCCACCCATCACTAGCATTCTGCCACCAGGGGATATGTGAGTGTGGGAGTCACCATTTGTCACTGGCAGCAGTGTCACAAGTCACTAGACTTCCAGCTACCCGCTGACCTAGGCTGCCTTCTGCCCCAGGCAAGGTCCCGAATCCTTTATCCCAGATGCTGACACCTGGGCACTGGCGGACATTGATTTTTATCAACACAGAGGTCTGAGTGAGGGTCAGAGGGCCAGGTAGGTGAAGTGAAGGCCAGGTGGGCGGGGCTGAGGCTTCTTTGCCATCACCATAGAGACAGTCCCCCCACCGCAAGAGTGGGCGGAGCTTGGGATGGGCCTGGTGACAAGACTGAGCCAATGGCAGAGATCCGGCCCACCAGGCAGATGACACAGGGCCCTCCATTGTGACCTATGACCCCTAGTGGCCACAGGATTTGAGCACGCCCCGGGAAAGGCTACGCAGGCACAAGGGAGCCCCTGGTGCGGACTGCTTCAGGGCATTGGCAGAGCACGCCAGGTACCTCTTTCCCACTTTCCTGAGGATATCAGTAGGCAAGGCATCCCCACTCAGCATCTCTTGCCTCTCTCTCTCTCTCTCTCTGCTTGTCTTCGTTCTCTGAAATCTCTTCCTTCTCCCCCTTGTCACTTCACACCTTGGAGTGCCTGACAGAGGGCCTAGAGACCAAAGAGCAAAGGGGGAAGGCCTCTGGCTCTACTGCTTGCCCATGGGGAGAGAAGTTCTGGGAGTCTATCTGGAAGGTCTAGAGAGTAGTGATTGATTGGGGAGCTACATCACGGGCGGACCTGGCCAGGTGAAGCTTGACATCACCGTGGGACCTGGCCAGGTGAAGCTCGCTGACAAGTGGCAGCCTCTCCGGAGACTACTAATTCCGCTCCTAACATTCTATGCAAATAACCGGCTGAGTGCCATGGGCAGAAAACATTGACACATACCTGCCAGAGGCCTATTCTGGGTCTGGAGAGTCCACCCTGGTCTCCCCTGCAACTCATCATCTCAGCACACACTTTGCCTGCACGCATGGAAACCGCCTCTCTCCACGAATGTCTTCACCTGCTAGGAAACACACGATGTCACTCAGCCAAAGGAGAGCACAGGCCAAGTCAACTGAAGCCCCCATTTTCAAGATTTTGCCCTCTGCTGCTCCACAGCCTCCGGTGGCACACTGCATGTGCGTCACTTCTCGGTAGACGAGGCCGAAATCCGGGCATCCAGGGCCCCAGCCGTCCAGAATCTACGGATGGCGGCATATGGATCACCTCTTTGCCTCGTACAGCAGGGAGGCCTGGGCCCTAGACTGGCTCCGCTAGAGCTCCACGACCTCAGCTATTTTCCCTGACCTTTGGCCTGTGCCCTCGTGAGTGTGTCATCTCTACTTCCACTTCTCTTCCCACCACACTGAATCCGCCACCTGCGGATACCTGAGCGTGGACATCAACATCTATCACTGGCTGCAGTGTCACAGGTCACTAGGTGTCTAGGCTCAGGCTGACCTTGGCTGTCTTCTGCCCAGGCAAGGAACCTAATCCTTCCAAGGAAATCAGGACACGTGCTCACTGGCCGACATCCTTTCTTTCATCCACACAGCGGTCTAGATGAGGGGAAAGAGGCCAGGTAGGCCAGGTGAGGGCTGAGTGTGGGGCCTAAGGCTTCTTTCCCAATCACCATGGTGACAGCCACCGGAAGGCTGGGCGGAACTTCGGACGGGGACGAGTCACAAACACTCAGCCAATAGGAGAGGTCCAGCCTAACCGGCCAGTTCCGCAGAGCCCTCCATTTTACCCATGGACAGACAACGGCCCCTTGCGTCTTTGGCCACAAAATCCAGGGCACCCAGGGAATAACTTCACAGTAGGCAACCCCTGATGTGAACACGTTCGACACACTGGGACAGCAGGCAGGTACCTCTTTTCCACTTACGCTAGGTTATCACTAGGCAAGGCGCCCTTCCTCAGCATCTGTGGCCTCTCACGTATGTGTTCACTCAGAGGAATCTCTTCATTCTACCCCTGAGACACATCACAAGTATGAGGGGCCTGAGAGAGAGCCTAGAGATGGAACGGGGGAGGCTTCTGGCTGTACTGCTTCCCCGTGGGGACAGAATAGCAGGTAGTCTCTCTGGAAGGTCTTAGCTTCTGTTGACTGACACGCGCAATACAGTAGGGGCGGACCCTGGCCAGGGGGAGCTTGTGGGCAGATGCAACCTCTCCGGCGACGAATAATTGCGCTGCTGCTTTGTATGGTGAAAACCTCCCCCCGCCAAGGGGGATGGGTAGAGAACATTGACCCACACCCGCCAGGGGCCTTTCCTGGGACTAAAGATCCCAACGTGGTCTCAACGTCGTCACCCTCTCAACACACACCTTTCCTGCACACGTAATCCTGCCTTTCTCCGTCAGGGCCCTATCCTACCAGGAAAAAAAGCAAGCCGCTCAAAGAGGCCGATGCCAGGGAAATCGAGGAAACACTGCCAGTTTCCAAATTTTTGCTGTCTACACGTCCCCGCCTCCGGTGCAAGGCTGCCTATGTGGCCGGGCTCCGAAGGCAAGGCCGAAATCCTGGCAGCCGGGGCCCCAGCAGTGCAATGGTTGATGGACGTGGGGACACGGATGACCTGTTCGCCACATACAGGAGGGATCCTTGGGCCCTTCACTGGCTCGCCATTCAGCTCCACGACGTCCACTACTGGCCCTGGCCTTTGCTTTGGCTGGTGCCCCATTAAACGTGTGCTCCGGAGCGATCTTTCTCCACCCATCACTAGCATTCTGCCACCAGGGGATATGTGAGTGTGGGAGTCACCATTTGTCACTGGCAGCAGTGTCACAAGTCACTAGACTTCCAGCTACCCGCTGACCTAGGCTGCCTTCTGCCCCAGGCAAGGTCCCGAATCCTTTATCCCAGATGCTGACACCTGGGCACTGGCGGACATTGATTTTTATCAACACAGAGGTCTGAGTGAGGGTCAGAGGGCCAGGTAGGTGAAGTGAAGGCCAGGTGGGCGGGGCTGAGGCTTCTTTGCCATCACCATAGAGACAGTCCCCCCACCGCAAGAGTGGGCGGAGCTTGGGATGGGCCTGGTGACAAGACTGAGCCAATGGCAGAGATCCGGCCCGCCAGGCAGATGACACAGGGCCCTCCATTGTGACCTATGACCCCTAGTGGCCACAGGATTTGAGCACGCCCCGGGAAAGGCTACGCAGGCACAAGGGAGCCCCTGGTGCGGACTGCTTCAGGGCATTGGCAGAGCACACCAGGTACCTCTTTCCCACTTTCCTGAGGATATCAGTAGGCAAGGCATCCCCACTCAGCATCTCTTGCCTCTCTCTCTCTCTCTCTGCTTGTCTTCGTTCTCTGAAATCTCTTCCTTCTCCCCCTTGTCACTTCACACCTTGGAGTGCCTGACAGAGGGCCTAGAGACCAAAGAGCAAAGGGGGAAGGCCTCTGGCTCTAGTGCTTGCCCATGGGGAGAGAAGTTCTGGGAGTCTATCTGGAAGGTCTAGAGAGTAGTGATTGATTGGGGAGCTACATCACGGGCGGACCTGGCCAGGTGAAGCTTGACATCACCGTGGGACCTGGCCAGGTGAAGCTCGCTGACAAGTGGCAGCCTCTCCGGAGACTACTAATTCCGCTCCTAACATTCTATGCAAATAACCGGCTGAGTGCCATGGGCAGAAAACATTGACACATACCTGCCAGAGGCCTATTCTGGGTCTGGAGAGTCCACCCTGGTCTCCCCTGCAACTCATCATCTCAGCACACACTTTGCCTGCACGCATGGAAACCGCCTCTCTCCACGAATGTCTTCACCTGCTAGGAAACACACGATGTCATTCAGCCAAAGGAGAGCACAGGCCAAGTCAACTGAAGCCCCCATTTTCAAGATTTTGCCCTCTGCTGCTCCACAGCCTCCGGTGGCACACTGCATGTGTGTCACTTCTCGGTAGACGAGGCCGAAATCCGGGCATCCAGGGCCCCAGCCGTCCAGAATCTACGGATGGCGGCATATGGATCACCTCTTTGCCTCGTACAGCAGGGAGGCCTGGGCCCTAGACTGGCTCCGCTAGAGCTCCACGACCTCAGCTATTTTCCCTGACCTTTGGCCTGTGCCCTCGTGAGTGTGTCATCTCTACTTCCACTTCTCTTCCCACCACACTGAATCCGCCACCTGCGGATACCTGAGCGTGGACATCAACATCTATCACTGGCTGCAGTGTCACAGGTCACTAGGTGTCTAGGCTCAGGCTGACCTTGGCTGTCTTCTGCCCAGGCAAGGAACCTAATCCTTCCAAGGAAATCAGGACACGTGCTCACTGGCCGACATCCTTTCTTTCATCCACACAGCGGTCTAGATGAGGGGAAAGAGGCCAGGTAGGCCAGGGGAGGGCTGAGTGTGGGGCCTAAGGCTTCTTTCCCAATCACCATGGTGACAGCCACCGGAAGGCTGGGCGGAACTTCGGACGGGGACGAGTCACAAACACTCAGCCAATAGGAGAGGTCCAGCCTAACCGGCCAGTTCCGCAGAGCCCTCCATTTTACCCATGGACAGACAACGGCCCCTTGCGTCTTTGGCCACAAAATCCAGGGCACCCAGGGAATAACTTCACAGTAGGCAACCCCTGATGTGAACACGTTCGACACACTGGGACAGCAGGCAGGTACCTCTTTTCCACTTACGCTAGGATATCACTAGGCAAGGCGCCCTTCCTCAGCATCTCTGGCCTCTCAGGTATGTGTTCACTCAGAGGAATCTCTTCATTCTACCCCTGAGACACATCACAAGTATGAGGGGCCTGAGAGAGAGCCTAGAGATGGAACGGGGGAGGCTTCTGGCTGTACTGCTTCCCCGTGGGGACAGAATAGCAGGTAGTCTCTCTGGAAGGTCTTAGCTTCTGTTGACTGACACGCGCAATACAGTAGGGGCGGACCCTGGCCAGGGGGAGCTTGTGGGCAGATGCAACCTCTCCGGCGACGAATAATTGCGCTGCTGCTTTGTATGGTGAAAACCTCCCCCCGCCAAGGGGGATGGGTAGAGAACATTGACCCACACCCGCCAGGGGCCTTTCCTGGGACTAAAGATCCCAACGTGGTCTCAACGTCGTCACCCTCTCAACACACACCTTTCCTGCACACGTAATCCTGCCTTTCTCCGTCAGGGCCCTATCCTACCAGGAAAAAAAGCAAGCCGCTCAAAGAGGCCGATGCCAGGGAAATCGAGGAAACACTGCCAGTTTCCAAATTTTTGCTGTCTACACGTCCCCGCCTCCGGTGCAAGGCTGCCTATGTGGCCGGGCTCCGAAGGCAAGGCCGAAATCCTGGCAGCCGGGGCCCCAGCAGTGCAATGGTTGATGGACGTGGGGACACGGATGACCTGTTCGCCACATACAGGAGGGATCCTTGGGCCCTTCACTGGCTCGCCATTCAGCTCCACGACGTCCACTACTGGCCCTGGCCTTTGCTTTGGCTGGTGCCCCATTAAACGTGTGCTCCGGAGCGGTGTTTCTCCACCCATCACTAGCATTCTGCCACCAGGGGATATGTGAGTGTGGGAGTCACCATTTGTCACTGGCAGCAGTGTCACAAGTCACTAGACTTCCAGCTACCCGCTGACCTAGGCTGCCTTCTGCCCCAGGCAAGGTCCCGAATCCTTTATCCCAGATGCTGACACCTGGGCACTGGCGGACATTGATTTTTATCAACACAGAGGTCTGAGTGAGGGTCAGAGGGCCAGGTAGGTGAAGTCAAGGCCAGGTGGGCGGGGCTGAGGCTTCTTTGCCATCACCATAGAGACAGTCCCCCCACCGCAAGAGTGGGCGGAGCTTGGGATGGGCCTGGTGACAAGACTGAGCCAATGGCAGAGATCCGGCCCGCCAGGCAGATGACACAGGGCCCTCCATTGTGACCTATGACCCCTAGTGGCCACAGGATTTGAGCACGCCCCGGGAAAGGCTACGCAGGCACAAGGGAGCCCCTGGTGCGGACTGCTTCAGGGCATTGGCAGAGCACGCCAGGTACCTCTTTCCCACTTTCCTGAGGATATCAGTAGGCAAGGCATCCCCACTCAGCATCTCTTGCCTCTCTCTGTCTCTCTCTGCTTGTCTTCGTTCTCTGAAATCTCTTCCTTCTCCCCCTTGTCACTTCACACCTTGGAGTGCCTGACAGAGGGCCTAGAGACCAAAGAGCAAAGGGGGAAGGCCTCTGGCTCTAGTGCTTGCCCATGGGGAGAGAAGTTCTGGGAGTCTATCTGGAAGGTCTAGAGAGTAGTGATTGATTGGGGAGCTACATCACGGGCGGACCTGGCCAGGTGAAGCTTGACATCACCGTGGGACCTGGCCAGGTGAAGCTCGCTGACAAGTGGCAGCCTCTCCGGAGACTACTAATTCCGCTCCTAACATTCTATGCAAATAACCGGCTGAGTGCCATGGGCAGAAAACATTGACACATACCTGCCAGAGGCCTATTCTGGGTCTGGAGAGTCCACCCTGGTCTCCCCTGCAACTCATCATCTCAGCACACACTTTGCCTGCACGCATGGAAACCGCCTCTCTCCACGAATGTCTTCACCTGCTAGGAAACACACGATGTCACTCAGCCAAAGGAGAGCACAGGCCAAGTCAACTGAAGCCCCCATTTTCAAGATTTTGCCCTCTGCTGCTCCACAGCCTCCGGTGGCACACTGCATGTGCGTCACTTCTCGGTAGACGAGGCCGAAATCCGGGCATCCAGGGCCCCAGCCGTCCAGAATCTACGGATGGCGGCATATGGATCACCTCTTTGCCTCGTACAGCAGGGAGGCCTGGGCCCTAGACTGGCTCCGCTAGAGCTCCACGACCTCAGCTATTTTCCCTGACCTTTGGACCGTGCCCTCGTGAGTGTGTCATCTCTACTTCCACTTCTCTTCCCACCACACTGAATCCGCCACCTGCGGATACCTGAGCGTGGACATCAACATCTATCACTGGCTGCAGTGTCACAGGTCACTAGGTGTCTAGGCTCAGGCTGACCTTGGCTGTCTTCTGCCCAGGCAAGGAACCTAATCCTTCCAAGGAAATCAGGACACGTGCTCACTGGCCGACATCCTTTCTTTCATCCACACAGCGGTCTAGATGAGGGGAAAGAGGCCAGGTAGGCCAGGGGAGGGCTGAGTGTGGGGCCTAAGGCTTCTTTCCCAATCACCATGGTGACAGCCACCGGAAGGCTGGGCGGAACTTCGGACGGGGACGAGTCACAAACACTCAGCCAATAGGAGAGGTCCAGCCTAACCGGCCAGTTCCGCAGAGCCCTCCATTTTACCCATGGACAGACAACGGCCCCTTGCGTCTTTGGCCACAAAATCCAGGGCACCCAGGGAATAACTTCACAGTAGGCAACCCCTGATGTGAACACGTTCGACACACTGGGACAGCAGGCAGGTACCTCTTTTCCACTTACGCTAGGATATCACTAGGCAAGGCGCCCTTCCTCAGCATCTGTGGCCTCTCACGTATGTGTTCACTCAGAGGAATCTCTTCATTCTACCCCTGAGACACATCACAAGTATGAGGGGCCTGAGAGAGAGCCTAGAGATGGAACGGGGGAGGCTTCTGGCTGTACTGCTTCCCCGTGGGGACAGAATAGCAGGTAGTCTCTCTGGAAGGTCTTAGCTTCTGTTGACTGACACGCGCAATACAGTAGGGGCGGACCCTGGCCAGGGGGAGCTTGTGGGCAGATGCAACCTCTCCGGCGACGAATAATTGCGCTGCTGCTTTGTATGGTGAAAACCTCCCCCCGCCAAGGGGGATGGGTAGAGAACATTGACCCACACCTGCCAGGGGCCTTTCCTGGGACTAAAGATCCCAACGTGGTCTCAACGTCGTCACCCTCTCAACACACACCTTTCCTGCACACGTAATCCTGCCTTTCTCCGTCAGGGCCCTATCCTACCAGGAAAAAAAGCAAGCCGCTCAAAGAGGCCGATGCCAGGGAAATCGAGGAAACACTGCCAGTTTCCAAATTTTTGCTGTCTACACGTCCCCGCCTCCGGTGCAAGGCTGCCTATGTGGCCGGGCTCCGAAGGCAAGGCCGAAATCCTGGCAGCCGGGGCCCCAGCAGTGCAATGGTTGATGGACGTGCGGACACGGATGACCTGTTCGCCACATACAGGAGGGATCCTTGGGCCCTTCACTGGCTCGCCATTCAGCTCCACGACGTCCACTACTGGCCCTGGCCTTTGCTTTGGCTGGTGCCCCATTAAACGTGTGCTCCGGAGCGATCTTTCTCCACCCATCACTAGCATTCTGCCACCAGGGGATATGTGAGTGTGGGAGTCACCATTTGTCACTGGCAGCAGTGTCACAAGTCACTAGACTTCCAGCTACCCGCTGACCTAGGCTGCCTTCTGCCCCAGGCAAGGTCCCGAATCCTTTATCCCAGATGCTGACACCTGGGCACTGGCGGACATTGATTTTTATCAACACAGAGGTCTGAGTGAGGGTCAGAGGGCCAGGTAGGTGAAGTGAAGGCCAGGTGGGCGGGGCTGAGGCTTCTTTGCCATCACCATAGAGACAGTCCCCCCACCGCAAGAGTGGGCGGAGCTTGGGATGGGCCTGGTGACAAGACTGAGCCAATGGCAGAGATCCGGCCCGCCAGGCAGATGACACAGGGCCCTCCATTGTGACCTATGACCCCTAGTGGCCACAGGATTTGAGCACGCCCCGGGAAAGGCTACGCAGGCACAAGGGAGCCCCTGGTGCGGACTGCTTCAGGGCATTGGCAGAGCACGCCAGGTACCTCTTTCCCACTTTCCTGAGGATATCAGTAGGCAAGGCATCCCCACTCAGCATCTCTTGCCTCTCTCTCTCTCTCTCTCTGCTTGTCTTCGTTCTCTGAAATCTCTTCCTTCTCCCCCTTGTCACTTCACACCTTGGAGTGCCTGACAGAGGGCCTAGAGACCAAAGAGCAAAGGGGGAAGGCCTCTGGCTCTAGTGCTTGCCCATGGGGAGAGAAGTTCTGGGAGTCTATCTGGAAGGTCTAGAGAGTAGTGATTGATTGGGGAGCTACATCACGGGCGGACCTGGCCAGGTGAAGCTTGACATCACCGTGGGACCTGGCCAGGTGAAGCTCGCTGACAAGTGGCAGCCTCTCCGGAGACTACTAATTCCGCTCCTAACATTCTATGCAAATAACCGGCTGAGTGCCATGGGCAGAAAACATTGACACATACCTGCCAGAGGCCTATTCTGGGTCTGGAGAGTCCACCCTGGTCTCCCCTGCAACTCATCATCTCAGCACACACTTTGCCTGCACGCATGGAAACCGCCTCTCTCCACGAATGTCTTCACCTGCTAGGAAACACACGATGTCACTCAGCCAAAGGAGAGCACAGGCCAAGTCAACTGAAGCCCCCATTTTCAAGATTTTGCCCTCTGCTGCTCCACAGCCTCCGGTGGCACACTGCATGTGCGTCACTTCTCGGTAGACGAGGCCGAAATCCGGGCATCCAGGGCCCCAGCCGTCCAGAATCTACGGATGGCGGCATATGGATCACCTCTTTGCCTCGTACAGCAGGGAGGCCTGGGCCCTAGACTGGCTCCGCTAGAGCTCCACGACCTCAGCTATTTTCCCTGACCTTTGGCCTGTGCCCTCGTGAGTGTGTCATCTCTACTTCCACTTCTCCTCCCACCACACTGAATCCGCCACCTGCGGATACCTGAGCGTGGACATCAACATCTATCACTGGCTGCAGTGTCACAGGTCACTAGGTGTCTAGGCTCAGGCTGACCTTGGCTGTCTTCTGCCCAGGCAAGGAACCTAATCCTTCCAAGGAAATCAGGACACGTGCTCACTGGCCGACATCCTTTCTTTCATCCACACAGCGGTCTAGATGAGGGGAAAGAGGCCAGGTAGGCCAGGGGAGGGCTGAGTGTGGGGCCTAAGGCTTCTTTCCCAATCACCATGGTGACAGCCACCGGAAGGCTGGGCGGAACTTCGGACGGGGACGAGTCACAAACACTCAGCCAATAGGAGAGGTCCAGCCTAACCGGCCAGTTCTGCAGAGCCCTCCATTTTACCCATGGACAGACAACGGCCCCTTGCGTCTTTGGCCACAAAATCCAGGGCACCCAGGGAATAACTTCACAGTAGGCAACCCCTGATGTGAACACGTTCGACACACTGGGACAGCAGGCAGGTACCTCTTTTCCACTTACGCTAGGATATCACTAGGCAAGGCGCCCTTCCTCAGCATCTGTGGCCTCTCACGTATGTGTTCACTCAGAGGAATCTCTTCATTCTACCCCTGAGACACATCACAAGTATGAGGGGCCTGAGAGAGAGCCTAGAGATGGAACGGGGGAGGCTTCTGGCTGTACTGCTTCCCCGTGGGGACAGAATAGCAGGTAGTCTCTCTGGAAGGTCTTAGCTTCTGTTGACTGACACGCGCAATACAGTAGGGGCGGACCCTGGCCAGGGGGAGCTTGTGGGCAGATGCAACCTCTCCGGCGACGAATAATTGCGCTGCTGCTTTGTATGGTGAAAACCTCCCCCCGCCAAGGGGGATGGGTAGAGAACATTGACCCACACCCGCCAGGGGCCTTTCCTGGGACTAAAGATCCCAACGTGGTCTCAACGTCGTCACCCTCTCAACACACACCTTTCCTGCACACGTAATCCTGCCTTTCTCCGTCAGGGCCCTATCCTACCAGGAAAAAAAGCAAGCCGCTCAAAGAGGCCGATGCCAGGGAAATCGAGGAAACACTGCCAGTTTCCAAATTTTTGCTGTCTACACGTCCCCGCCTCCGGTGCAAGGCTGCCTATGTGGCCGGGCTCCGAAGGCAAGGCCGAAATCCTGGCAGCCGGGGCCCCAGCAGTGCAATGGTTGATGGACGTGGGGACACGGATGACCTGTTCGCCACATACAGGAGGGATCCTTGGGCCCTTCACTGGCTCGCCATTCAGCTCCACGACGTCCACTACTGGCCCTGGCCTTTGCTTTGGCTGGTGCCCCATTAAACGTGTGCTCCGGAGCGATCTTTCTCCACCCATCACTAGCATTCTGCCACCAGGGGATATGTGAGTGTGGGAGTCACCATTTGTCACTGGCAGCAGTGTCACAAGTCACTAGACTTCCAGCTACCCGCTGACCTAGGCTGCCTTCTGCCCCAGGCAAGGTCCCGAATCCTTTATCCCAGATGCTGACACCTGGGCACTGGCGGACATTGATTTTTATCAACACAGAGGTCTGAGTGAGGGTCAGAGGGCCAGGTAGGTGAAGTGAAGGCCAGGTGGGCGGGGCTGAGGCTTCTTTGCCATCACCATAGAGACAGTCCCCCCACCGCAAGAGTGGGCGGAGCTTGGGATGGGCCTGGTGACAAGACTGAGCCAATGGCAGAGATCCGGCCCGCCAGGCAGATGACACAGGGCCCTCCATTGTGACCTATGACCCCTAGTGGCCACAGGATTTGAGCACGCCCCGGGAAAGGCTACGCAGGCACAAGGGAGCCCCTGGTGCGGACTGCTTCAGGGCATTGGCAGAGCACGCCAGGTACCTCTTTCCCACTTTCCTGAGGATATCAGTAGGCAAGGCATCCCCACTCAGCATCTCTTGCCTCTCTCTGTCTCTCTCTGCTTGTCTTCGTTCTCTGAAATCTCTTCCTTCTCCCCCTTGTCACTTCACACCTTGGAGTGCCTGACAGAGGGCCTAGAGACCAAAGAGCAAAGGGGGAAGGCCTCTGGCTCTACTGCTTGCCCATGGGGAGAGAAGTTCTGGGAGTCTATCTGGAAGGTCTAGAGAGTAGTGATTGATTGGGGAGCTACATCACGGGCGGACCTGGCCAGGTGAAGCTTGACATCACCGTGGGACCTGGCCAGGTGAAGCTCGCTGACAAGTGGCAGCCTCTCCGGAGACTACTAATTCCGCTCCTAACATTCTATGCAAATAACCGGCTGAGTGCCATGGGCAGAAAACATTGACACATACCTGCCAGAGGCCTATTCTGGGTCTGGAGAGTCCACCCTGGTCTCCCCTGCAACTCATCATCTCAGCACACACTTTGCCTGCACGCATGGAAACCGCCTCTCTCCACGAATGTCTTCACCTGCTAGGAAACACACGATGTCACTCAGCCAAAGGAGAGCACAGGCCAAGTCAACTGAAGCCCCCATTTTCAAGATTTTGCCCTCTGCTGCTCCACAGCCTCCGGTGGCACACTGCATGTGCGTCACTTCTCGGTAGACGAGGCCGAAATCCGGGCATCCAGGGCCCCAGCCGTCCAGAATCTACGGATGGCGGCATATGGATCACCTCTTTGCCTCGTACAGCAGGGAGGCCTGGGCCCTAGACTGGCTCCGCTAGAGCTCCACGACCTCAGCTATTTTCCCTGACCTTTGGACCGTGCCCTCGTGAGTGTGTCATCTCTACTTCCACTTCTCTTCCCACCACACTGAATCCGCCACCTGCGGATACCTGAGCGTGGACATCAACATCTATCACTGGCTGCAGTGTCACAGGTCACTAGGTGTCTAGGCTCAGGCTGACCTTGGCTGTCTTCTGCCCAGGCAAGGAACCTAATCCTTCCAAGGAAATCAGGACACGTGCTCACTGGCCGACATCCTTTCTTTCATCCACACAGCGGTCTAGATGAGGGGAAAGAGGCCAGGTAGGCCAGGGGAGGGCTGAGTGTGGGGCCTAAGGCTTCTTTCCCAATGACCATGGTGACAGCCACCGGAAGGCTGGCGGAACTTCGGACGGGGACGAGTCACAAACACTCAGCCAATAGGAGAGGTCCAGCCTAACCGGCCAGTTCCGCAGAGCCCTCCATTTACCCATGGACAGACAACGGCCCCTTGCGTCTTTGGCCACAAAATCCAGGGCACCCAGGGAATAACTTCACAGTAGGCAACCCTGATGTGAACACGTTCGACACACTGGGACAGCAGGCAGGTACCTCTTTCCACTTACGCTAGGATATCACTAGGCAGGCGCCCTATCCTCAGCATCTGTGGCCTCTCACGTATGTGTTCACTCAGAGGAATCTCTTCATTCTACCCCTGAGACACATCACAAGTATGAGGGCCTGAGAGAGAGCCTAGAGATGGAACGGGGGAGGCTTCTGGCTGTACTGCTTCCCCGTGGGACAGAATAGCAGGTAGTCTCTCTGGAAGGTCTTAGCTTCTGTTGACTGACACGCGCAATACAGTAGGGGCGGACCCTGGCCAGGGGGAGCTTGTGGGCAGATGCAACCTCTCCGGCGACGAATAATTGCGCTGCTGCTTTGTATGGTGAAAACCTCCCCCCGCCAAGGGGGATGGGTAGAGAACATTGACCCACACCTGCCAGGGGCCTTTCCTGGGACTAAAGATCCCAACGTGGTCTCAACGTCGTCACCCTCTCAACACACACCTTTCCTGCACACGTAATCCTGCCTTTCTCCGTCAGGGCCCTATCCTACCAGGAAAAAAAGCAAGCCGCTCAAAGAGGCCGATGCCAGGGAAATCGAGGAAACACTGCCAGTTTCCAAATTTTTGCTGTCTACACGTCCCCGCCTCCGGTGCAAGGCTGCCTATGTGGCCGGGCTCCGAAGGCAAGGCCGAAATCCTGGCAGCCTGGGCCCCAGCAGTGCAATGGTTGATGGACGTGGGGACACGGATGACCTGTTCGCCACATACAGGAGGGATCCTTGGGCCCTTCACTGGCTCGCCATTCAGCTCCACGACGTCCACTACTGGCCCTGGCCTTTGCTTTGGCTGGTGCCCCATTAAACGTGTGCTCCGGAGCGATCTTTCTCCACCCATCACTAGCATTCTGCCACCAGGGGATATGTGAGTGTGGGAGTCACCATTTGTCACTGGCAGGCAGTGTCACAAGTCACTAGACTTCCAGCTACCCGCTGACCTAGGCTGCCTTCTGCCCAGGCAAGGTCCGAATCCTTTATCCCAGATGCTGACACCTGGCACTGGCGGACATTGATTTTTATCAACACAGAGGTCTGAGTGAGGGTCAGAGGGCCAGGTAGGTGAAGTGAAGGGCCAGGTGGGCGGGCTGAGGCTTCTTTGCCATCACCATAGAGACAGTCCCCCACCGCAAGAGTGGGCGGAGCTTGGATGGGCCTGGTGACAAGACTGAGCCAATGGCAGAGATCCGGCCCGCCAGGCAGATGACACAGGGCCCTCCATTGGGACCTATGACCCCTAGTGGCCACAGATTTGAGCACGCCCCGGGAAAGGCTACGCAGGCACAAGGGAGCCCCTGGGTGCGGACTGCTTCAGGGCATTGGCAGAGCACGCCAGGTACCTCTTTCCCACTTTCCTGAGGATATCAGTAGGCAAGGCATCCCCACTCAGCATCTCTTGCCTCTCTCTGTCTCTCTCTGCTTGTCTTCGTTCTCTGAAATCTCTTCCTTCTCCCCCTTGTCACTTCACACCTTGGAGTGCCTGACAGAGGGCCTAGAGACCAAAGAGCAAAGGGGGAAGGCCTCTGGCTCTACTGCTTGCCCATGGGGAGAGAAGTTCTGGGAGTCTATCTGGAAGGTCTAGAGAGTAGTGATTGATGGGGAGCTACATCACGGGCGGACCTGGCCAGGTGAAGCTTGACATCACCGTGGGACCTGGCCAGGTGAAGCTCGCTGACAAGTGGCAGCCTCTCCGGAGACTACTAATTCCGCTCCTAACATTCTATGCAAATAACCGGCTGAGTGCCATGGCAGAAAACATTGACACATACCTGCCAGAGGCCTATTCTGGGTCTGGAGAGTCCACCCTGGTCTCCCCTGCAACTCATCATCTCAGCACACACTTTGCCTGCACGCATGGAAACCGCCTCTCTCCACGAATGTCTTCACCTGCTAGGAAACACACGATGTCACTCAGCCAAAGGAGAGCACAGGCCAAGTCAACTGAAGCCCCATTTTCAAGATTTTGCCCTCTGCTGCTCCACAGCCTCCGGTGGCACACTGCATGTGCGTCACTTCTCGGTAGACGAGGCCGAAATCCGGGCATCCAGGGCCCCAGCCGTCCAGAATCTACGGATGGCGGCATATGGATCACCTCTTTGCCTCGTACAGCAGGGAGGCCTGGGCCCTAGACTGGCTCCGCTAGAGCTCCACGACCTCAGCTATTTTCCCTGACCTTTGGACCGTGCCCTCGTGAGTGTGTCATCTCTACTTCCACTTCTCTTCCCACCACACTGAATCCGCCACCTGCGGATACCTGAGCGTGGACATCAACATCTATCACTGGCTGCAGTGTCACAGGTCACTAGGTGTCTAGGCTCAGGCTGACCTTGGCTGTCTTCTGCCCAGGCAAGGAACCTAATCCTTCCAAGGAAATCAGGACACGTGCTCACTGGCCGACATCCTTTCTTTCATCCACACAGCGGTCTAGATGAGGGGAAAGAGGCCAGGTAGGCCAGGGGAGGGCTGAGTGTGGGGCCTAAGGCTTCTTTCCCAATGACCATGGTGACAGCCACCGGAAGGCCTGGGCGAACTTCGGACGGGACGAGTCACAAACACTCAGCCAATAGGAGAGGTCCAGCCTAACCGGCCAGTTCCGCAGAGCCCTCCATTTTACCATGGACAGACAACGGCCCCTTGCGTCTTTGGCCACAAAATCCAGGGCACCCAGGGAATAACTTCACAGTAGGCAACCCCTGATGTGAACACGTTCGACACACTGGGACAGCAGGCAGGTACCTCTTGTCCACTTACGCTAGGATATCACTAGGCAAGGCGCCCTTCCTCAGCATCTGTGGCCTCTCACGTATGTGTTCACTCAGAGGAATCTCTTCATTCTACCCCTGAGACACATCACAAGTATGAGGGGCCTGAGAGAGAGCCTAGAGATGGAACGGGGGAGGCTTCTGGCTGTACTGCTTCCCCGTGGGACAGAATAGCAGGTAGTCTCTCTGGAAGGTCTTAGCTTCTGTTGACTGACACGCGCAATACAGTAGGGGCGGACCCTGCCAGGGGAGCTTGTGGGCAGATGCAACCTCTCCGGCGACGAATAATTGCGCTGCTGCTTTGTATGGTGAAAACCTCCCCCCGCCAAGGGGGATGGGTAGAGAACATTGACCCACACCTGCCAGGGGCCTTTCCTGGACTAAAGATCCCACGTGGTCTCAACGTCGTCACCCTCTCAACACACACCTTTCCTGCACACGTAATCCTGCCTTTCTCCGTCAGGGCCCTATCCTACCAGGAAAAAAAGCAAGCCGCTCAAAGAGGCCGATGCCAGGGAAATCGAGGAAACACTGCCAGTTTCCAAATTTTGCTGTCTACACGTCCCCGCCTCCGGTGCAAGGCTGCCTATGTGGCCGGGCTCCGAAGGCAAGGCCGAAATCCTGGCAGCCGGGGCCCCAGCAGTGCAATGGTTGATGGACGTGGGGACACGGATGACCTGTTCGCCACATACAGGAGGGATCCTTGGGCCCTTCACTGGCTCGCCATTCAGCTCCACGACGTCCACTACTGGCCCTGGCCTTTGCTTTGGCTGGTGCCCCATTAAACGTGTGCTCCGGAGCGATGTTCTCCACCCATCACTAGCATTCTGCCACCAGGGGATATGTGAGTGTGGGAGTCACCATTTGTCACTGGCAGCAGTGTCACAAGTCACTAGACTTCAGCTACCCGCTGACCTAGGCTGCTTCTGCCCCAGGCAAGGTCCCGAATCCTTTATCCCAGATGCTGACACCTGGGCACTGGCGGACATTGATTTTTATCAACACAGAGGTCTGAGTGAGGGTCAGAGGGCCAGGTAGGTGAAGTGAAGGCCAGGTGGGCGGGCTGAGGCTTCTTTGCCATCACCATAGAGACAGTCCCCCCACCGCAAGAGTGGGCGGAGCTTGGGATGGGGCCTGGTGACAAGACTGAGCCAATGGCAGAGATCCGGCCCGCCAGGCAGATGACACAGGGCCCTCCATTGTGACCTATGACCCCTAGTGGCCACAGGATTTGAGCACGCCCCGGGAAAGGCTACGCAGGCACAAGGGAGCCCCTGGTGCGGACTGCTTCAGGGCATTGCAGAGCACGCCAGGTACCTCTTTCCCACTTTCCTGAGGATATCAGTAGGCAAGGCATCCCCACTCAGCATCTCTTGCCTCTCTCTGTCTCTCTCTGCTTGTCTTCGTTCTCTGAAAATCTCTTCCTTCTCCCCTTGTCAAATACTATCTCTCTATGCTTGTCACTTCACACCTTGGAGTGCCTGACAGAGGGCCTAGAGACCAAAGAGCAAAGGGGGAAGGCCTCTGGCTCTACTGCTTGCCCATGGGGAGAGAAGTTCTGGGAGTCTATCTGGAAGGTCTAGAGAGTAGTGATTGATTGGGGAGCTACATCACGGGCGGACCTGGCCAGGTGAAGCTTGACATCACCGTGGGACCTGGCCAGGTGAAGCTCGCTGACAAGTGGCAGCCTCTCCGGAGACTACTAATTCCGCTCCTAACATTCTATGCAAATAACCGGCTGAGTGCCATGGGCAGAAAACATTGACACATACCTGCCAGAGGCCTATTCTGGGTCTGGAGAGTCCACCCTGGTCTCCCCTGCAACTCATCATCTCAGCACACACTTTGCCTGCACGCATGGAAACCGCCTCTCTCCACGAATGTCTTCACCTGCTAGGAAACACACGATGTCACTCAGCCAAAGGAGAGCACAGGCCAAGTCAACTGAAGCCCCCATTTTCAAGATTTTGCCCTCTGCTGCTCCACAGCCTCCGGTGGCACACTGCATGTGCGTCACTTCTCGGTAGACGAGGCCGAAATCCGGGCATCCAGGGCCCCAGCCGTCCAGAATCTACGGATGGCGGCATATGGATCACCTCTTTGCCTCGTACAGCAGGGAGGCCTGGGCCCTAGACTGGCTCCGCTAGAGCTCCACGACCTCAGCTATTTTCCCTGACCTTTGGACCGTGCCCTCGTGAGTGTGTCATCTCTACTTCCACTTCTCTTCCCACCACACTGAATCCGCCACCTGCGGATACCTGAGCGTGGACATCAACATCTATCACTGGCTGCAGTGTCACAGGTCACTAGGTGTCTAGGCTCAGGCTGACCTTGGCTGTCTTCTGCCCAGGCAAGGAACCTAATCCTTCCAAGGAAATCAGGACACGTGCTCACTGGCCGACATCCTTTCTTTCATCCACACAGCGGTCTAGATGAGGGGAAAGAGGCCAGGTAGGCCAGGGGAGGGCTGAGTGTGGGGCCTAAGGCTTCTTTCCCAATGACCATGGTGACAGCCACCGGAAGGCTGGGCGGAACTTCGGACGGGGACGAGTCACAAACACTCAGCCAATAGGAGAGGTCCAGCCTAACCGGCCAGTTCCGCAGAGCCCTCCATTTTACCCATGGACAGACAACGGCCCCTTGCGTCTTTGGCCACAAAATCCAGGGCACCCAGGGAATAACTTCACAGTAGGCAACCCCTGATGTGAACACGTTCGACACACTGGGACAGCAGGCAGGTACCTCTTTTCCACTTACGCTAGGATATCACTAGGCAAGGCGCCCTTCCTCAGCATCTGTGGCCTCTCACGTATGTGTTCACTCAGAGGAATCTCTTCATTCTACCCCTGAGACACATCACAAGTATGAGGGGCCTGAGAGAGAGCCTAGAGATGGAACGGGGGAGGCTTCTGGCTGTACTGCTTCCCCGTGGGGACAGAATAGCAGGTAGTCTCTCTGGAAGGTCTTAGCTTCTGTTGACTGACACGCGCAATACAGTAGGGGCGGACCCTGGCCAGGGGGAGCTTGTGGGCAGATGCAACCTCTCCGGCGACGAATAATTGCGCTGCTGCTTTGTATGGTGAAAACCTCCCCCCGCCAAGGGGGATGGGTAGAGAACATTGACCCACACCTGCCAGGGGCCTTTCCTGGGACTAAAGATCCCAACGTGGTCTCAACGTCGTCACCCTCTCAACACACACCTTTCCTGCACACGTAATCCTGCCTTTCTCCGTCAGGGCCCTATCCTACCAGGAAAAAAAGCAAGCCGCTCAAAGAGGCCGATGCCAGGGAAATCGAGGAAACACTGCCAGTTTCCAAATTTTTGCTGTCTACACGTCCCCGCCTCCGGTGCAAGGCTGCCTATGTGGCCGGGCTCCGAAGGCAAGGCCGAAATCCTGGCAGCCTGGGCCCCAGCAGTGCAATGGTTGATGGACGTGGGGACACGGATGACCTGTTCGCCACATACAGGAGGGATCCTTGGGCCCTTCACTGGCTCGCCATTCAGCTCCACGACGTCCACTACTGGCCCTGGCCTTTGCTTTGGCTGGTGCCCCATTAAACGTGTGCTCCGGAGCGATGTTTCTCCACCCATCACTAGCATTCTGCCACCAGGGGATATGTGAGTGTGGGAGTCACCATTTGTCACTGGCAGCAGTGTCACAAGTCACTAGACTTCCAGCTACCCGCTGACCTAGGCTGCCTTCTGCCCCAGGCAAGGTCCCGAATCCTTTATCCCAGATGCTGACACCTGGGCACTGGCGGACATTGATTTTTATCAACACAGAGGTCTGAGTGAGGGTCAGAGGGCCAGGTAGGTGAAGTGAAGGCCAGGTGGGCGGGGCTGAGGCTTCTTTGCCATCACCATAGAGACAGTCCCCCCACCGCAAGAGTGGGCGGAGCTTGGGATGGGCCTGGTGACAAGACTGAGCCAATGGCAGAGATCCGGCCCGCCAGGCAGATGACACAGGGCCCTCCATTGTGACCTATGACCCCTAGTGGCCACAGGATTTGAGCACGCCCCGGGAAAGGCTACGCAGGCACAAGGGAGCCCCTGGTGCGGACTGCTTCAGGGCATTGGCAGAGCACGCCAGGTACCTCTTTCCCACTTTCCTGAGGATATCAGTAGGCAAGGCATCCCCACTCAGCATCTCTTGCCTCTCTCTCTCTCTCTCTCTGCTTGTCTTCGTTCTCTGAAATCTCTTCCTTCTCCCCCTTGTCACTTCACACCTTGGAGTGCCTGACAGAGGGCCTAGAGACCAAAGAGCAAAGGGGGAAGGCCTCTGGCTCTACTGCTTGCCCATGGGGAGAGAAGTTCTGGGAGTCTATCTGGAAGGTCTAGAGAGTAGTGATTGATTGGGGAGCTACATCACGGGCGGACCTGGCCAGGTGAAGCTTGACATCACCGTGGGACCTGGCCAGGTGAAGCTCGCTGACAAGTGGCAGCCTCTCCGGAGACTACTAATTCCGCTCCTAACATTCTATGCAAATAACCGGCTGAGTGCCATGGGCAGAAAACATTGACACATACCTGCCAGAGGCCTATTCTGGGTCTGGAGAGTCCACCCTGGTCTCCCCTGCAACTCATCATCTCAGCACACACTTTGCCTGCACGCATGGAAACCGCCTCTCTCCACGAATGTCTTCACCTGCTAGGAAACACACGATGTCACTCAGCCAAAGGAGAGCACAGGCCAAGTCAACTGAAGCCCCCATTTTCAAGATTTTGCCCTCTGCTGCTCCACAGCCTCCGGTGGCACACTGCATGTGCGTCACTTCTCGGTAGACGAGGCCGAAATCCGGGCATCCAGGGCCCCAGCCGTCCAGAATCTACGGATGGCGGCATATGGATCACCTCTTTGCCTCGTACAGCAGGGAGGCCTGGGCCCTAGACTGGCTCCGCTAGAGCTCCACGACCTCAGCTATTTTCCCTGACCTTTGGCCTGTGCCCTCGTGAGTGTGTCATCTCTACTTCCACTTCTCCTCCCACCACACTGAATCCGCCACCTGCGGATACCTGAGCGTGGACATCAACATCTATCACTGGCTGCAGTGTCACAGGTCACTAGGTGTCTAGGCTCAGGCTGACCTTGGCTGTCTTCTGCCCAGGCAAGGAACCTAATCCTTCCAAGGAAATCAGGACACGTGCTCACTGGCCGACATCCTTTCTTTCATCCACACAGCGGTCTAGATGAGGGGAAAGAGGCCAGGTAGGCCAGGTGAGGGCTGAGTGTGGGGCCTAAGGCTTCTTTCCCAATGACCATGGTGACAGCCACCGGAAGGCTGGGCGGAACTTCGGACGGGGACGAGTCACAAACACTCAGCCAATAGGAGAGGTCCAGCCTAACCGGCCAGTTCTGCAGAGCCCTCCATTTTACCCATGGACAGACAACGGCCCCTTGCGTCTTTGGCCACAAAATCCAGGGCACCCAGGGAATAACTTCACAGTAGGCAACCCCTGATGTGAACACGTTCGACACACTGGGACAGCAGGCAGGTACCTCTTTTCCACTTACGCTAGGATATCACTAGGCAAGGCGCCCTTCCTCAGCATCTGTGGCCTCTCACGTATGTGTTCACTCAGAGGAATCTCTTCATTCTACCCCTGAGACACATCACAAGTATGAGGGGCCTGAGAGAGAGCCTAGAGATGGAACGGGGGAGGCTTCTGGCTGTACTGCTTCCCCGTGGGGACAGAATAGCAGGTAGTCTCTCTGGAAGGTCTTAGCTTCTGTTGACTGACACGCGCAATACAGTAGGGGCGGACCCTGGCCAGGGGGAGCTTGTGGGCAGATGCAACCTCTCCGGCGACGAATAATTGCGCTGCTGCTTTGTATGGTGAAAACCTCCCCCCGCCAAGGGGGATGGGTAGAGAACATTGACCCACACCTGCCAGGGGCCTTTCCTGGGACTAAAGATCCCAACGTGGTCTCAACGTCGTCACCCTCTCAACACACACCTTTCCTGCACACGTAATCCTGCCTTTCTCCGTCAGGGCCCTATCCTACCAGGAAAAAAAGCAAGCCGCTCAAAGAGGCCGATGCCAGGGAAATCGAGGAAACACTGCCAGTTTCCAAATTTTTGCTGTCTACACGTCCCCGCCTCCGGTGCAAGGCTGCCTATGTGGCCGGGCTCCGAAGGCAAGGCCGAAATCCTGGCAGCCGGGGCCCCAGCAGTGCAATGGTTGATGGACGTGGGGACACGGATGACCTGTTCGCCACATACAGGAGGGATCCTTGGGCCCTTCACTGGCTCGCCATTCAGCTCCACGACGTCCACTACTGGCCCTGGCCTTTGCTTTGGCTGGTGCCCCATTAAACGTGTGCTCCGGAGCGATGTTTCTCCACCCATCACTAGCATTCTGCCACCAGGGGATATGTGAGTGTGGGAGTCACCATTTGTCACTGGCAGCAGTGTCACAAGTCACTAGACTTCCAGCTACCCGCTGACCTAGGCTGCCTTCTGCCCCAGGCAAGGTCCCGAATCCTTTATCCCAGATGCTGACACCTGGGCACTGGCGGACATTGATTTTTATCAACACAGAGGTCTGAGTGAGGGTCAGAGGGCCAGGTAGGTGAAGTGAAGGCCAGGTGGGCAGGGCTGAGGCTTCTTTGCCATCACCATAGAGACAGTCCCCCCACCGCAAGAGTGGGCGGAGCTTGGGATGGGCCTGGTGACAAGACTGAGCCAATGGCAGAGATCCGGCCCGCCAGGCAGATGACACAGGGCCCTCCATTGTGACCTATGACCCCTAGTGGCCACAGGATTTGAGCACGCCCCGGGAAAGGCTACGCAGGCACAAGGGAGCCCCTGGTGCGGACTGCTTCAGGGCATTGGCAGAGCACGCCAGGTACCTCTTTCCCACTTTCCTGAGGATATCAGTAGGCAAGGCATCCCCACTCAGCATCTCTTGCCTCTCTCTGTCTCTCTCTGCTTGTCTTCGTTCTCTGAAATCTCTTCCTTCTCCCCCTTGTCACTTCACACCTTGGAGTGCCTGACAGAGGGCCTAGAGACCAAAGAGCAAAGGGGGAAGGCCTCTGGCTCTACTGCTTGCCCATGGGGAGAGAAGTTCTGGGAGTCTATCTGGAAGGTCTAGAGAGTAGTGATTGATTGGGGAGCTACATCACGGGCGGACCTGGCCAGGTGAAGCTTGACATCACCGTGGGACCTGGCCAGGTGAAGCTCGCTGACAAGTGGCAGCCTCTCCGGAGACTACTAATTCCGCTCCTAACATTCTATGCAAATAACCGGCTGAGTGCCATGGGCAGAAAACATTGACACATACCTGCCAGAGGCCTATTCTGGGTCTGGAGAGTCCACCCTGGTCTCCCCTGCAACTCATCATCTCAGCACACACTTTGCCTGCACGCATGGAAACCGCCTCTCTCCACGAATGTCTTCACCTGCTAGGAAACACACGATGTCACTCAGCCAAAGGAGAGCACAGGCCAAGTCAACTGAAGCCCCCATTTTCAAGATTTTGCCCTCTGCTGCTCCACAGCCTCCGGTGGCACACTGCATGTGCGTCACTTCTCGGTAGACGAGGCCGAAATCCGGGCATCCAGGGCCCAGGCCGTCTACAGTCTACGGATGGCGGCATATGGATCACCTCTTTGCCTCGTACAGCAGGGAGGCCTGGGCCCTAGACTGGCTCCGCTAGAGCTCCACGACCTCAGCTATTTTCCCTGACCTTTGGCCTGTGCCCTCGTGAGTGTGTCATCTCTACTTCCACTTCTCTTCCCACCACACTGAATCCGCCACCTGCGGATACCTGAGCGTGGACATCAACATCTATCACTGGCTGCAGTGTCACAGGTCACTAGGTGTCTAGGCTCAGGCTGACCTTGGCTGTCTTCTGCCCAGGCAAGGAACCTAATCCTTCCAAGGAAATCAGGACACGTGCTCACTGGCCGACATCCTTTCTTTCATCCACACAGCGGTCTAGATGAGGGGAAAGAGGCCAGGTAGGCCAGGGGAGGGCTGAGTGTGGGGCCTAAGGCTTCTTTCCCAATCACCATGGTGACAGCCACCGGAAGGCTGGGCGGAACTTCGGACGGGGACGAGTCACAAACACTCAGCCAATAGGAGAGGTCCAGCCTAACGGGCCAGTTCCGCAGAGCCCTCCATTTTACCCATGGACAGACAACGGCCCCTTGCGTCTTTGGCCACAAAATCCAGGGCACCCAGGGAATAACTTCACAGTAGGCAACCCCTGATGTGAACACGTTCGACACACTGGGACAGCAGGCAGGTACCTCTTTTCCACTTACGCTAGGATATCACTAGGCAAGGCGCCCTTCCTCAGCATCTGTGGCCTCTCACGTATGTGTTCACTCAGAGGAATCTCTTCATTCTACCCCTGAGACACATCACAAGTATGAGGGGCCTGAGAGAGAGCCTAGAGATGGAACGGGGGAGGCTTCTGGCTGTACTGCTTCCCCGTGGGGACAGAATAGCAGGTAGTCTCTCTGGAAGGTCTTAGCTTCTGTTGACTGACACGCGCAATACAGTAGGGGCGGACCCTGGCCAGGGGGAGCTTGTGGGCAGATGCAACCTCTCCGGCGACGAATAATTGCGCTGCTGCTTTGTATGGTGAAAACCTCCCCCCGCCAAGGGGGATGGGTAGAGAACATTGACCCACACCTGCCAGGGGCCTTTCCTGGGACTAAAGATCCCAACGTGGTCTCAACGTCGTCACCCTCTCAACACACACCTTTCCTGCACACGTAATCCTGCCTTTCTCCGTCAGGGCCCTATCCTACCAGGAAAAAAAGCAAGCCGCTCAAAGAGGCCCATGCCAGGGAAATCGAGGAAACACTGCCAGTTTCCAAATTTTTGCTGTCTACACGTCCCCGCCTCCGGTGCAAGGCTGCCTATGTGGCCGGGCTCCGAAGGCAAGGCCGAAATCCTGGCAGCCTGGGCCCCAGCAGTGCAATGGTTGATGGACGTGGGGACACGGATGACCTGTTCGCCACATACAGGAGGGATCCTTGGGCCCTTCACTGGCTCGCCATTCAGCTCCACGACGTCCACTACTGGCCCTGGCCTTTGCTTTGGCTGGTGCCCCATTAAACGTGTGCTCCGGAGCGATCTTTCTCCACCCATCACTAGCATTCTGCCACCAGGGGATATGTGAGTGTGGGAGTCACCATTTGTCACTGGCAGCAGTGTCACAAGTCACTAGACTTCCAGCTACCCGCTGACCTAGGCTGCCTTCTGCCCCAGGCAAGGTCCCGAATCCTTTATCCCAGATGCTGACACCTGGGCACTGGCGGACATTGATTTTTATCAACACAGAGGTCTGAGTGAGGGTCAGAGGGCCAGGTAGGTGAAGTCAAGGCCAGGTGGGCGGGGCTGAGGCTTCTTTGCCATCACCATAGAGACAGTCCCCCCACCGCAAGAGTGGGCGGAGCTTGGGATGGGCCTGGTGACAAGACTGAGCCAATGGCAGAGATCCGGCCCGCCAGGCAGATGACACAGGGCCCTCCATTGTGACCTATGACCCCTAGTGGCCACAGGATTTGAGCACGCCCCGGGAAAGGCTACGCAGGCACAAGGGAGCCCCTGGTGCGGACTGCTTCAGGGCATTGGCAGAGCACGCCAGGTACCTCTTTCCCACTTTCCTGAGGATATCAGTAGGCAAGGCATCCCCACTCAGCATCTCTTGCCTCTCTCTCTCTCTCTCTGCTTGTCTTCGTTCTCTGAAATCTCTTCCTTCTCCCCCTTGTCACTTCACACCTTGGAGTGCCTGACAGAGGGCCTAGAGACCAAAGAGCAAAGGGGGAAGGCCTCTGGCTCTAGTGCTTGCCCATGGGGAGAGAAGTTCTGGGAGTCTATCTGGAAGGTCTAGAGAGTAGTGATTGATTGGGGAGCTACATCACGGGCGGACCTGGCCAGGTGAAGCTTGACATCACCGTGGGACCTGGCCAGGTGAAGCTCGCTGACAAGTGGCAGCCTCTCCGGAGACTACTAATTCCGCTCCTAACATTCTATGCAAATAACCGGCTGAGTGCCATGGGCAGAAAACATTGACACATACCTGCCAGAGGCCTATTCTGGGTCTGGAGAGTCCACCCTGGTCTCCCCTGCAACTCATCATCTCAGCACACACTTTGCCTGCACGCATGGAAACCGCCTCTCTCCACGAATGTCTTCACCTGCTAGGAAACACACGATGTCACTCAGCCAAAGGAGAGCACAGGCCAAGTCAACTGAAGCCCCCATTTTCAAGATTTTGCCCTCTGCTGCTCCACAGCCTCCGGTGGCACACTGCATGTGCGTCACTTCTCGGTAGACGAGGCCGAAATCCGGGCATCCAGGGCCCCAGCCGTCCAGAATCTACGGATGGCGGCATATGGATCACCTCTTTGCCTCGTACAGCAGGGAGGCCTGGGCCCTAGACTGGCTCCGCTAGAGCTCCACGACCTCAGCTATTTTCCCTGACCTTTGGCCTGTGCCCTCGTGAGTGTGTCATCTCTACTTCCACTTCTCTTCCCACCACACTGAATCCGCCACCTGCGGATACCTGAGCGTGGACATCAACATCTATCACTGGCTGCAGTGTCACAGGTCACTAGGTGTCTAGGCTCAGGCTGACCTTGGCTGTCTTCTGCCCAGGCAAGGAACCTAATCCTTCCAAGGAAATCAGGACACGTGCTCACTGGCCGACATCCTTTCTTTCATCCACACAGCGGTCTAGATGAGGGGAAAGAGGCCAGGTAGGCCAGGGGAGGGCTGAGTGTGGGGCCTAAGGCTTCTTTCCCAATCACCATGGTGACAGCCACCGGAAGGCTGGGCGGAACTTCGGACGGGGACGAGTCACAAACACTCAGCCAATAGGAGAGGTCCAGCCTAACCGGCCAGTTCCGCAGAGCCCTCCATTTTACCCATGGACAGACAACGGCCCCTTGCGTCTTTGGCCACAAAATCCAGGGCACCCAGGGAATAACTTCACAGTAGGCAACCCCTGATGTGAACACGTTCGACACACTGGGACAGCAGGCAGGTACCTCTTTTCCACTTACGCTAGGATATCACTAGGCAAGGCGCCCTTCCTCAGCATCTCTGGCCTCTCAGGTATGTGTTCACTCAGAGGAATCTCTTCATTCTACCCCTGAGACACATCACAAGTATGAGGGGCCTGAGAGAGAGCCTAGAGATGGAACGGGGGAGGCTTCTGGCTGTACTGCTTCCCCGTGGGGACAGAATAGCAGGTAGTCTCTCTGGAAGGTCTTAGCTTCTGTTGACTGACACGCGCAATACAGTAGGGGCGGACCCTGGCCAGGGGGAGCTTGTGGGCAGATGCAACCTCTCCGGCGACGAATAATTGCGCTGCTGCTTTGTATGGTGAAAACCTCCCCCCGCCAAGGGGGATGGGTAGAGAACATTGACCCACACCCGCCAGGGGCCTTTCCTGGGACTAAAGATCCCAACGTGGTCTCAACGTCGTCACCCTCTCAACACACACCTTTCCTGCACACGTAATCCTGCCTTTCTCCGTCAGGGCCCTATCCTACCAGGAAAAAAAGCAAGCCGCTCAAAGAGGCCGATGCCAGGGAAATCGAGGAAACACTGCCAGTTTCCAAATTTTTGCTGTCTACACGTCCCCGCCTCCGGTGCAAGGCTGCCTATGTGGCCGGGCTCCGAAGGCAAGGCCGAAATCCTGGCAGCCGGGGCCCCAGCAGTGCAATGGTTGATGGACGTGGGGACACGGATGACCTGTTCGCCACATACAGGAGGGATCCTTGGGCCCTTCACTGGCTCGCCATTCAGCTCCACGACGTCCACTACTGGCCCTGGCCTTTGCTTTGGCTGGTGCCCCATTAAACGTGTGCTCCGGAGCGATGTTTCTCCACCCATCACTAGCATTCTGCCACCAGGGGATATGTGAGTGTGGGAGTCACCATTTGTCACTGGCAGCAGTGTCACAAGTCACTAGACTTCCAGCTACCCGCTGACCTAGGCTGCCTTCTGCCCCAGGCAAGGTCCCGAATCCTTTATCCCAGATGCTGACACCTGGGCACTGGCGGACATTGATTTTTATCAACACAGAGGTCTGAGTGAGGGTCAGAGGGCCAGGTAGGTGAAGTCAAGGCCAGGTGGGCGGGGCTGAGGCTTCTTTGCCATCACCATAGAGACAGTCCCCCCACCGCAAGAGTGGGCGGAGCTTGGGATGGGCCTGGTGACAAGACTGAGCCAATGGCAGAGATCCGGCCCGCCAGGCAGATGACACAGGGCCCTCCATTGTGACCTATGACCCCTAGTGGCCACAGGATTTGAGCACGCCCCGGGAAAGGCTACGCAGGCACAAGGGAGCCCCTGGTGCGGACTGCTTCAGGGCATTGGCAGAGCACGCCAGGTACCTCTTTCCCACTTTCCTGAGGATATCAGTAGGCAAGGCATCCCCACTCAGCATCTCTTGCCTCTCTCTGTCTCTCTCTGCTTGTCTTCGTTCTCTGAAATCTCTTCCTTCTCCCCCTTGTCACTTCACACCTTGGAGTGCCTGACAGAGGGCCTAGAGACCAAAGAGCAAAGGGGGAAGGCCTCTGGCTCTAGTGCTTGCCCATGGGGAGAGAAGTTCTGGGAGTCTATCTGGAAGGTCTAGAGAGTAGTGATTGATTGGGGAGCTACATCACGGGCGGACCTGGCCAGGTGAAGCTTGACATCACCGTGGGACCTGGCCAGGTGAAGCTCGCTGACAAGTGGCAGCCTCTCCGGAGACTACTAATTCCGCTCCTAACATTCTATGCAAATAACCGGCTGAGTGCCATGGGCAGAAAACATTGACACATACCTGCCAGAGGCCTATTCTGGGTCTGGAGAGTCCACCCTGGTCTCCCCTGCAACTCATCATCTCAGCACACACTTTGCCTGCACGCATGGAAACCGCCTCTCTCCACGAATGTCTTCACCTGCTAGGAAACACACGATGTCACTCAGCCAAAGGAGAGCACAGGCCAAGTCAACTGAAGCCCCCATTTTCAAGATTTTGCCCTCTGCTGCTCCACAGCCTCCGGTGGCACACTGCATGTGCGTCACTTCTCGGTAGACGAGGCCGAAATCCGGGCATCCAGGGCCCCAGCCGTCCAGAATCTACGGATGGCGGCATATGGATCACCTCTTTGCCTCGTACAGCAGGGAGGCCTGGGCCCTAGACTGGCTCCGCTAGAGCTCCACGACCTCAGCTATTTTCCCTGACCTTTGGACCGTGCCCTCGTGAGTGTGTCATCTCTACTTCCACTTCTCTTCCCACCACACTGAATCCGCCACCTGCGGATACCTGAGCGTGGACATCAACATCTATCACTGGCTGCAGTGTCACAGGTCACTAGGTGTCTAGGCTCAGGCTGACCTTGGCTGTCTTCTGCCCAGGCAAGGAACCTAATCCTTCCAAGGAAATCAGGACACGTGCTCACTGGCCGACATCCTTTCTTTCATCCACACAGCGGTCTAGATGAGGGGAAAGAGGCCAGGTAGGCCAGGGGAGGGCTGAGTGTGGGGCCTAAGGCTTCTTTCCCAATCACCATGGTGACAGCCACCGGAAGGCTGGGCGGAACTTCGGACGGGGACGAGTCACAAACACTCAGCCAATAGGAGAGGTCCAGCCTAACCGGCCAGTTCCGCAGAGCCCTCCATTTTACCCATGGACAGACAACGGCCCCTTGCGTCTTTGGCCACAAAATCCAGGGCACCCAGGGAATAACTTCACAGTAGGCAACCCCTGATGTGAACACGTTCGACACACTGGGACAGCAGGCAGGTACCTCTTTTCCACTTACGCTAGGATATCACTAGGCAAGGCGCCCTTCCTCAGCATCTGTGGCCTCTCACGTATGTGTTCACTCAGAGGAATCTCTTCATTCTACCCCTGAGACACATCACAAGTATGAGGGGCCTGAGAGAGAGCCTAGAGATGGAACGGGGGAGGCTTCTGGCTGTACTGCTTCCCCGTGGGGACAGAATAGCAGGTAGTCTCTCTGGAAGGTCTTAGCTTCTGTTGACTGACACGCGCAATACAGTAGGGGCGGACCCTGGCCAGGGGGAGCTTGTGGGCAGATGCAACCTCTCCGGCGACGAATAATTGCGCTGCTGCTTTGTATGGTGAAAACCTCCCCCCGCCAAGGGGGATGGGTAGAGAACATTGACCCACACCTGCCAGGGGCCTTTCCTGGGACTAAAGATCCCAACGTGGTCTCAACGTCGTCACCCTCTCAACACACACCTTTCCTGCACACGTAATCCTGCCTTTCTCCGTCAGGGCCCTATCCTACCAGGAAAAAAAGCAAGCCGCTCAAAGAGGCCGATGCCAGGGAAATCGAGGAAACACTGCCAGTTTCCAAATTTTTGCTGTCTACACGTCCCCGCCTCCGGTGCAAGGCTGCCTATGTGGCCGGGCTCCGAAGGCAAGGCCGAAATCCTGGCAGCCGGGGCCCCAGCAGTGCAATGGTTGATGGACGTGGGGACACGGATGACCTGTTCGCCACATACAGGAGGGATCCTTGGGCCCTTCACTGGCTCGCCATTCAGCTCCACGACGTCCACTACTGGCCCTGGCCTTTGCTTTGGCTGGTGCCCCATTAAACGTGTGCTCCGGAGCGATCTTTCTCCACCCATCACTAGCATTCTGCCACCAGGGGATATGTGAGTGTGGGAGTCACCATTTGTCACTGGCAGCAGTGTCACAAGTCACTAGACTTCCAGCTACCCGCTGACCTAGGCTGCCTTCTGCCCCAGGCAAGGTCCCGAATCCTTTATCCCAGATGCTGACACCTGGGCACTGGCGGACATTGATTTTTATCAACACAGAGGTCTGAGTGAGGGTCAGAGGGCCAGGTAGGTGAAGTGAAGGCCAGGTGGGCGGGGCTGAGGCTTCTTTGCCATCACCATAGAGACAGTCCCCCCACCGCAAGAGTGGGCGGAGCTTGGGATGGGCCTGGTGACAAGACTGAGCCAATGGCAGAGATCCGGCCCGCCAGGCAGATGACACAGGGCCCTCCATTGTGACCTATGACCCCTAGTGGCCACAGGATTTGAGCACGCCCCGGGAAAGGCTACGCAGGCACAAGGGAGCCCCTGGTGCGGACTGCTTCAGGGCATTGGCAGAGCACGCCAGGTACCTCTTTCCCACTTTCCTGAGGATATCAGTAGGCAAGGCATCCCCACTCAGCATCTCTTGCCTCTCTCTCTCTCTCTCTCTGCTTGTCTTCGTTCTCTGAAATCTCTTCCTTCTCCCCCTTGTCACTTCACACCTTGGAGTGCCTGACAGAGGGCCTAGAGACCAAAGAGCAAAGGGGGAAGGCCTCTGGCTCTAGTGCTTGCCCATGGGGAGAGAAGTTCTGGGAGTCTATCTGGAAGGTCTAGAGAGTAGTGATTGATTGGGGAGCTACATCACGGGCGGACCTGGCCAGGTGAAGCTTGACATCACCGTGGGACCTGGCCAGGTGAAGCTCGCTGACAAGTGGCAGCCTCTCCGGAGACTACTAATTCCGCTCCTAACATTCTATGCAAATAACCGGCTGAGTGCCATGGGCAGAAAACATTGACACATACCTGCCAGAGGCCTATTCTGGGTCTGGAGAGTCCACCCTGGTCTCCCCTGCAACTCATCATCTCAGCACACACTTTGCCTGCACGCATGGAAACCGCCTCTCTCCACGAATGTCTTCACCTGCTAGGAAACACACGATGTCACTCAGCCAAAGGAGAGCACAGGCCAAGTCAACTGAAGCCCCCATTTTCAAGATTTTGCCCTCTGCTGCTCCACAGCCTCCGGTGGCACACTGCATGTGCGTCACTTCTCGGTAGACGAGGCCGAAATCCGGGCATCCAGGGCCCCAGCCGTCCAGAATCTACGGATGGCGGCATATGGATCACCTCTTTGCCTCGTACAGCAGGGAGGCCTGGGCCCTAGACTGGCTCCGCTAGAGCTCCACGACCTCAGCTATTTTCCCTGACCTTTGGCCTGTGCCCTCGTGAGTGTGTCATCTCTACTTCCACTTCTCCTCCCACCACACTGAATCCGCCACCTGCGGATACCTGAGCGTGGACATCAACATCTATCACTGGCTGCAGTGTCACAGGTCACTAGGTGTCTAGGCTCAGGCTGACCTTGGCTGTCTTCTGCCCAGGCAAGGAACCTAATCCTTCCAAGGAAATCAGGACACGTGCTCACTGGCCGACATCCTTTCTTTCATACACACAGCGGTCTAGATGAGGGGAAAGAGGCCAGGTAGGCCAGGTGAGGGCTGAGTGTGGGGCCTAAGGCTTCTTTCCCAATCACCATGGTGACAGCCACCGGAAGGCTGGGCGGAACTTCGGACGGGGACGAGTCACAAACACTCAGCCAATAGGAGAGGTCCAGCCTAACCGGCCAGTTCTGCAGAGCCCTCCATTTTACCCATGGACAGACAACGGCCCCTTGCGTCTTTGGCCACAAAATCCAGGGCACCCAGGGAATAACTTCACAGTAGGCAACCCCTGATGTGAACACGTTCGACACACTGGGACAGCAGGCAGGTACCTCTTTTCCACTTACGCTAGGATATCACTAGGCAAGGCGCCCTTCCTCAGCATCTGTGGCCTCTCACGTATGTGTTCACTCAGAGGAATCTCTTCATTCTACCCCTGAGACACATCACAAGTATGAGGGGCCTGAGAGAGAGCCTAGAGATGGAACGGGGGAGGCTTCTGGCTGTACTGCTTCCCCGTGGGGACAGAATAGCAGGTAGTCTCTCTGGAAGGTCTTAGCTTCTGTTGACTGACACGCGCAATACAGTAGGGGCGGACCCTGGCCAGGGGGAGCTTGTGGGCAGATGCAACCTCTCCGGCGACGAATAATTGCGCTGCTGCTTTGTATGGTGAAAACCTCCCCCCGCCAAGGGGGATGGGTAGAGAACATTGACCCACACCCGCCAGGGGCCTTTCCTGGGACTAAAGATCCCAACGTGGTCTCAACGTCGTCACCCTCTCAACACACACCTTTCCTGCACACGTAATCCTGCCTTTCTCCGTCAGGGCCCTATCCTACCAGGAAAAAAAGCAAGCCGCTCAAAGAGGCCGATGCCAGGGAAATCGAGGAAACACTGCCAGTTTCCAAATTTTTGCTGTCTACACGTCCCCGCCTCCGGTGCAAGGCTGCCTATGTGGCCGGGCTCCGAAGGCAAGGCCGAAATCCTGGCAGCCGGGGCCCCAGCAGTGCAATGGTTGATGGACGTGGGGACACGGATGACCTGTTCGCCACATACAGGAGGGATCCTTGGGCCCTTCACTGGCTCGCCATTCAGCTCCACGACGTCCACTACTGGCCCTGGCCTTTGCTTTGGCTGGTGCCCCATTAAACGTGTGCTCCGGAGCGATCTTTCTCCACCCATCACTAGCATTCTGCCACCAGGGGATATGTGAGTGTGGGAGTCACCATTTGTCACTGGCAGCAGTGTCACAAGTCACTAGACTTCCAGCTACCCGCTGACCTAGGCTGCCTTCTGCCCCAGGCAAGGTCCCGAATCCTTTATCCCAGATGCTGACACCTGGGCACTGGCGGACATTGATTTTTATCAACACAGAGGTCTGAGTGAGGGTCAGAGGGCCAGGTAGGTGAAGTGAAGGCCAGGTGGGCGGGGCTGAGGCTTCTTTGCCATCACCATAGAGACAGTCCCCCCACCGCAAGAGTGGGCGGAGCTTGGGATGGGCCTGGTGACAAGACTGAGCCAATGGCAGAGATCCGGCCCGCCAGGCAGATGACACAGGGCCCTCCATTGTGACCTATGACCCCTAGTGGCCACAGGATTTGAGCACGCCCCGGGAAAGGCTACGCAGGCACAAGGGAGCCCCTGGTGCGGACTGCTTCAGGGCATTGGCAGAGCACGCCAGGTACCTCTTTCCCACTTTCCTGAGGATATCAGTAGGCAAGGCATCCCCACTCAGCATCTCTTGCCTCTCTCTGTCTCTCTCTGCTTGTCTTCGTTCTCTGAAATCTCTTCCTTCTCCCCCTTGTCACTTCACACCTTGGAGTGCCTGACAGAGGGCCTAGAGACCAAAGAGCAAAGGGGGAAGGCCTCTGGCTCTACTGCTTGCCCATGGGGAGAGAAGTTCTGGGAGTCTATCTGGAAGGTCTAGAGAGTAGTGATTGATTGGGGAGCTACATCACGGGCGGACCTGGCCAGGTGAAGCTTGACATCACCGTGGGACCTGGCCAGGTGAAGCTCGCTGACAAGTGGCAGCCTCTCCGGAGACTACTAATTCCGCTCCTAACATTCTATGCAAATAACCGGCTGAGTGCCATGGGCAGAAAACATTGACACATACCTGCCAGAGGCCTATTCTGGGTCTGGAGAGTCCACCCTGGTCTCCCCTGCAACTCATCATCTCAGCACACACTTTGCCTGCACGCATGGAAACCGCCTCTCTCCACGAATGTCTTCACCTGCTAGGAAACACACGATGTCACTCAGCCAAAGGAGAGCACAGGCCAAGTCAACTGAAGCCCCCATTTTCAAGATTTTGCCCTCTGCTGCTCCACAGCCTCCGGTGGCACACTGCATGTGCGTCACTTCTCGGTAGACGAGGCCGAAATCCGGGCATCCAGGGCCCCAGCCGTCCAGAATCTACGGATGGCGGCATATGGATCACCTCTTTGCCTCGTACAGCAGGGAGGCCTGGGCCCTAGACTGGCTCCGCTAGAGCTCCACGACCTCAGCTATTTTCCCTGACCTTTGGACCGTGCCCTCGTGAGTGTGTCATCTCTACTTCCACTTCTCTTCCCACCACACTGAATCCGCCACCTGCGGATACCTGAGCGTGGACATCAACATCTATCACTGGCTGCAGTGTCACAGGTCACTAGGTGTCTAGGCTCAGGCTGACCTTGGCTGTCTTCTGCCCAGGCAAGGAACCTAATCCTTCCAAGGAAATCAGGACACGTGCTCACTGGCCGACATCCTTTCTTTCATCCACACAGCGGTCTAGATGAGGGGAAAGAGGCCAGGTAGGCCAGGGGAGGGCTGAGTGTGGGGCCTAAGGCTTCTTTCCCAATGACCATGGTGACAGCCACCGGAAGGCTGGGCGGAACTTCGGACGGGGACGAGTCACAAACACTCAGCCAATAGGAGAGGTCCAGCCTAACCGGCCAGTTCCGCAGAGCCCTCCATTTTACCCATGGACAGACAACGGCCCCTTGCGTCTTTGGCCACAAAATCCAGGGCACCCAGGGAATAACTTCACAGTAGGCAACCCCTGATGTGAACACGTTCGACACACTGGGACAGCAGGCAGGTACCTCTTTTCCACTTACGCTAGGATATCACTAGGCAAGGCGCCCTTCCTCAGCATCTGTGGCCTCTCACGTATGTGTTCACTCAGAGGAATCTCTTCATTCTACCCCTGAGACACATCACAAGTATGAGGGGCCTGAGAGAGAGCCTAGAGATGGAACGGGGGAGGCTTCTGGCTGTACTGCTTCCCCGTGGGGACAGAATAGCAGGTAGTCTCTCTGGAAGGTCTTAGCTTCTGTTGACTGACACGCGCAATACAGTAGGGGCGGACCCTGGCCAGGGGGAGCTTGTGGGCAGATGCAACCTCTCCGGCGACGAATAATTGCGCTGCTGCTTTGTATGGTGAAAACCTCCCCCCGCCAAGGGGGATGGGTAGAGAACATTGACCCACACCTGCCAGGGGCCTTTCCTGGGACTAAAGATCCCAACGTGGTCTCAACGTCGTCACCCTCTCAACACACACCTTTCCTGCACACGTAATCCTGCCTTTCTCCGTCAGGGCCCTATCCTACCAGGAAAAAAAGCAAGCCGCTCAAAGAGGCCGATGCCAGGGAAATCGAGGAAACACTGCCAGTTTCCAAATTTTTGCTGTCTACACGTCCCCGCCTCCGGTGCAAGGCTGCCTATGTGGCCGGGCTCCGAAGGCAAGGCCGAAATCCTGGCAGCCTGGGCCCCAGCAGTGCAATGGTTGATGGACGTGGGGACACGGATGACCTGTTCGCCACATACAGGAGGGATCCTTGGGCCCTTCACTGGCTCGCCATTCAGCTCCACGACGTCCACTACTGGCCCTGGCCTTTGCTTTGGCTGGTGCCCCATTAAACGTGTGCTCCGGAGCGATCTTTCTCCACCCATCACTAGCATTCTGCCACCAGGGGATATGTGAGTGTGGGAGTCACCATTTGTCACTGGCAGCAGTGTCACAAGTCACTAGACTTCCAGCTACCCGCTGACCTAGGCTGCCTTCTGCCCCAGGCAAGGTCCCGAATCCTTTATCCCAGATGCTGACACCTGGGCACTGGCGGACATTGATTTTTATCAACACAGAGGTCTGAGTGAGGGTCAGAGGGCCAGGTAGGTGAAGTCAAGGCCAGGTGGGCGGGGCTGAGGCTTCTTTGCCATCACCATAGAGACAGTCCCCCCACCGCAAGAGTGGGCGGAGCTTGGGATGGGCCTGGTGACAAGACTGAGCCAATGGCAGAGATCCGGCCCGCCAGGCAGATGACACAGGGCCCTCCATTGTGACCTATGACCCCTAGTGGCCACAGGATTTGAGCACGCCCCGGGAAAGGCTACGCAGGCACAAGGGAGCCCCTGGTGCGGACTGCTTCAGGGCATTGGCAGAGCACGCCAGGTACCTCTTTCCCACTTTCCTGAGGATATCAGTAGGCAAGGCATCCCCACTCAGCATCTCTTGCCTCTCTCTCTCTCTCTCTCTGCTTGTCTTCGTTCTCTGAAATCTCTTCCTTCTCCCCCTTGTCACTTCACACCTTGGAGTGCCTGACAGAGGGCCTAGAGACCAAAGAGCAAAGGGGGAAGGCCTCTGGCTCTACTGCTTGCCCATGGGGAGAGAAGTTCTGGGAGTCTATCTGGAAGGTCTAGAGAGTAGTGATTGATTGGGGAGCTACATCACGGGCGGACCTGGCCAGGTGAAGCTTGACATCACCGTGGGACCTGGCCAGGTGAAGCTCGCTGACAAGTGGCAGCCTCTCCGGAGACTACTAATTCCGCTCCTAACATTCTATGCAAATAACCGGCTGAGTGCCATGGGCAGAAAACATTGACACATACCTGCCAGAGGCCTATTCTGGGTCTGGAGAGTCCACCCTGGTCTCCCCTGCAACTCATCATCTCAGCACACACTTTGCCTGCACGCATGGAAACCGCCTCTCTCCACGAATGTCTTCACCTGCTAGGAAACACACGATGTCACTCAGCCAAAGGAGAGCACAGGCCAAGTCAACTGAAGCCCCCATTTTCAAGATTTTGCCCTCTGCTGCTCCACAGCCTCCGGTGGCACACTGCATGTGCGTCACTTCTCGGTAGACGAGGCCGAAATCCGGGCATCCAGGGCCCCAGCCGTCCAGAATCTACGGATGGCGGCATATGGATCACCTCTTTGCCTCGTACAGCAGGGAGGCCTGGGCCCTAGACTGGCTCCGCTAGAGCTCCACGACCTCAGCTATTTTCCCTGACCTTTGGCCTGTGCCCTCGTGAGTGTGTCATCTCTACTTCCACTTCTCCTCCCACCACACTGAATCCGCCACCTGCGGATACCTGAGCGTGGACATCAACATCTATCACTGGCTGCAGTGTCACAGGTCACTAGGTGTCTAGGCTCAGGCTGACCTTGGCTGTCTTCTGCCCAGGCAAGGAACCTAATCCTTCCAAGGAAATCAGGACACGTGCTCACTGGCCGACATCCTTTCTTTCATGCACACAGCGGTCTAGATGAGGGGAAAGAGGCCAGGTAGGCCAGGTGAGGGCTGAGTGTGGGGCCTAAGGCTTCTTTCCCAATGACCATGGTGACAGCCACCGGAAGGCTGGGCGGAACTTCGGACGGGGACGAGTCACAAACACTCAGCCAATAGGAGAGGTCCAGCCTAACCGGCCAGTTCTGCAGAGCCCTCCATTTTACCCATGGACAGACAACGGCCCCTTGCGTCTTTGGCCACAAAATCCAGGGCACCCAGGGAATAACTTCACAGTAGGCAACCCCTGATGTGAACACGTTCGACACACTGGGACAGCAGGCAGGTACCTCTTTTCCACTTACGCTAGGATATCACTAGGCAAGGCGCCCTTCCTCAGCATCTGTGGCCTCTCACGTATGTGTTCACTCAGAGGAATCTCTTCATTCTACCCCTGAGACACATCACAAGTATGAGGGGCCTGAGAGAGAGCCTAGAGATGGAACGGGGGAGGCTTCTGGCTGTACTGCTTCCCCGTGGGGACAGAATAGCAGGTAGTCTCTCTGGAAGGTCTTAGCTTCTGTTGACTGACACGCGCAATACAGTAGGGGCGGACCCTGGCCAGGGGGAGCTTGTGGGCAGATGCAACCTCTCCGGCGACGAATAATTGCGCTGCTGCTTTGTATGGTGAAAACCTCCCCCCGCCAAGGGGGATGGGTAGAGAACATTGACCCACACCTGCCAGGGGCCTTTCCTGGGACTAAAGATCCCAACGTGGTCTCAACGTCGTCACCCTCTCAACACACACCTTTCCTGCACACGTAATCCTGCCTTTCTCCGTCAGGGCCCTATCCTACCAGGAAAAAAAGCAAGCCGCTCAAAGAGGCCGATGCCAGGGAAATCGAGGAAACACTGCCAGTTTCCAAATTTTTGCTGTCTACACGTCCCCGCCTCCGGTGCAAGGCTGCCTATGTGGCCGGGCTCCGAAGGCAAGGCCGAAATCCTGGCAGCCGGGGCCCCAGCAGTGCAATGGTTGATGGACGTGGGGACACGGATGACCTGTTCGCCACATACAGGAGGGATCCTTGGGCCCTTCACTGGCTCGCCATTCAGCTCCACGACGTCCACTACTGGCCCTGGCCTTTGCTTTGGCTGGTGCCCCATTAAACGTGTGCTCCGGAGCGATGTTTCTCCACCCATCACTAGCATTCTGCCACCAGGGGATATGTGAGTGTGGGAGTCACCATTTGTCACTGGCAGCAGTGTCACAAGTCACTAGACTTCCAGCTACCCGCTGACCTAGGCTGCCTTCTGCCCCAGGCAAGGTCCCGAATCCTTTATCCCAGATGCTGACACCTGGGCACTGGCGGACATTGATTTTTATCAACACAGAGGTCTGAGTGAGGGTCAGAGGGCCAGGTAGGTGAAGTGAAGGCCAGGTGGGCAGGGCTGAGGCTTCTTTGCCATCACCATAGAGACAGTCCCCCCACCGCAAGAGTGGGCGGAGCTTGGGATGGGCCTGGTGACAAGACTGAGCCAATGGCAGAGATCCGGCCCGCCAGGCAGATGACACAGGGCCCTCCATTGTGACCTATGACCCCTAGTGGCCACAGGATTTGAGCACGCCCCGGGAAAGGCTACGCAGGCACAAGGGAGCCCCTGGTGCGGACTGCTTCAGGGCATTGGCAGAGCACGCCAGGTACCTCTTTCCCACTTTCCTGAGGATATCAGTAGGCAAGGCATCCCCACTCAGCATCTCTTGCCTCTCTCTGTCTCTCTCTGCTTGTCTTCGTTCTCTGAAATCTCTTCCTTCTCCCCCTTGTCACTTCACACCTTGGAGTGCCTGACAGAGGGCCTAGAGACCAAAGAGCAAAGGGGGAAGGCCTCTGGCTCTACTGCTTGCCCATGGGGAGAGAAGTTCTGGGAGTCTATCTGGAAGGTCTAGAGAGTAGTGATTGATTGGGGAGCTACATCACGGGCGGACCTGGCCAGGTGAAGCTTGACATCACCGTGGGACCTGGCCAGGTGAAGCTCGCTGACAAGTGGCAGCCTCTCCGGAGACTACTAATTCCGCTCCTAACATTCTATGCAAATAACCGGCTGAGTGCCATGGGCAGAAAACATTGACACATACCTGCCAGAGGCCTATTCTGGGTCTGGAGAGTCCACCCTGGTCTCCCCTGCAACTCATCATCTCAGCACACACTTTGCCTGCACGCATGGAAACCGCCTCTCTCCACGAATGTCTTCACCTGCTAGGAAACACACGATGTCACTCAGCCAAAGGAGAGCACAGGCCAAGTCAACTGAAGCCCCCATTTTCAAGATTTTGCCCTCTGCTGCTCCACAGCCTCCGGTGGCACACTGCATGTGCGTCACTTCTCGGTAGACGAGGCCGAAATCCGGGCATCCAGGGCCCAGGCCGTCCACAGTCTACGGATGGCGGCATATGGATCACCTCTTTGCCTCGTACAGCAGGGAGGCCTGGGCCCTAGACTGGCTCCGCTAGAGCTCCACGACCTCAGCTATTTTCCCTGACCTTTGGCCTGTGCCCTCGTGAGTGTGTCATCTCTACTTCCACTTCTCTTCCCACCACACTGAATCCGCCACCTGCGGATACCTGAGCGTGGACATCAACATCTATCACTGGCTGCAGTGTCACAGGTCACTAGGTGTCTAGGCTCAGGCTGACCTTGGCTGTCTTCTGCCCAGGCAAGGAACCTAATCCTTCCAAGGAAATCAGGACACGTGCTCACTGGCCGACATCCTTTCTTTCATCCACACAGCGGTCTAGATGAGGGGAAAGAGGCCAGGTAGGCCAGGGGAGGGCTGAGTGTGGGGCCTAAGGCTTCTTTCCCAATCACCATGGTGACAGCCACCGGAAGGCTGGGCGGAACTTCGGACGGGGACGAGTCACAAACACTCAGCCAATAGGAGAGGTCCAGCCTAACCGGCCAGTTCCGCAGAGCCCTCCATTTTACCCATGGACAGACAACGGCCCCTTGCGTCTTTGGCCACAAAATCCAGGGCACCCAGGGAATAACTTCACAGTAGGCAACCCCTGATGTGAACACGTTCGACACACTGGGACAGCAGGCAGGTACCTCTTTTCCACTTACGCTAGGATATCACTAGGCAAGGCGCCCTTCCTCAGCATCTGTGGCCTCTCACGTATGTGTTCACTCAGAGGAATCTCTTCATTCTACCCCTGAGACACATCACAAGTATGAGGGGCCTGAGAGAGAGCCTAGAGATGGAACGGGGGAGGCTTCTGGCTGTACTGCTTCCCCGTGGGGACAGAATAGCAGGTAGTCTCTCTGGAAGGTCTTAGCTTCTGTTGACTGACACGCGCAATACAGTAGGGGCGGACCCTGGCCAGGGGGAGCTTGTGGGCAGATGCAACCTCTCCGGCGACGAATAATTGCGCTGCTGCTTTGTATGGTGAAAACCTCCCCCCGCCAAGGGGGATGGGTAGAGAACATTGACCCACACCTGCCAGGGGCCTTTCCTGGGACTAAAGATCCCAACGTGGTCTCAACGTCGTCACCCTCTCAACACACACCTTTCCTGCACACGTAATCCTGCCTTTCTCCGTCAGGGCCCTATCCTACCAGGAAAAAAAGCAAGCCGCTCAAAGAGGCCCATGCCAGGGAAATCGAGGAAACACTGCCAGTTTCCAAATTTTTGCTGTCTACACGTCCCCGCCTCCGGTGCAAGGCTGCCTATGTGGCCGGGCTCCGAAGGCAAGGCCGAAATCCTGGCAGCCTGGGCCCCAGCAGTGCAATGGTTGATGGACGTGGGGACACGGATGACCTGTTCGCCACATACAGGAGGGATCCTTGGGCCCTTCACTGGCTCGCCATTCAGCTCCACGACGTCCACTACTGGCCCTGGCCTTTGCTTTGGCTGGTGCCCCATTAAACGTGTGCTCCGGAGCGATCTTTCTCCACCCATCACTAGCATTCTGCCACCAGGGGATATGTGAGTGTGGGAGTCACCATTTGTCACTGGCAGCAGTGTCACAAGTCACTAGACTTCCAGCTACCCGCTGACCTAGGCTGCCTTCTGCCCCAGGCAAGGTCCCGAATCCTTTATCCCAGATGCTGACACCTGGGCACTGGCGGACATTGATTTTTATCAACACAGAGGTCTGAGTGAGGGTCAGAGGGCCAGGTAGGTGAAGTCAAGGCCAGGTGGGCGGGGCTGAGGCTTCTTTGCCATCACCATAGAGACAGTCCCCCCACCGCAAGAGTGGGCGGAGCTTGGGATGGGCCTGGTGACAAGACTGAGCCAATGGCAGAGATCCGGCCCGCCAGGCAGATGACACAGGGCCCTCCATTGTGACCTATGACCCCTAGTGGCCACAGGATTTGAGCACGCCCCGGGAAAGGCTACGCAGGCACAAGGGAGCCCCTGGTGCGGACTGCTTCAGGGCATTGGCAGAGCACGCCAGGTACCTCTTTCCCACTTTCCTGAGGATATCAGTAGGCAAGGCATCCCCACTCAGCATCTCTTGCCTCTCTCTCTCTCTCTCTCTGCTTGTCTTCGTTCTCTGAAATCTCTTCCTTCTCCCCCTTGTCACTTCACACCTTGGAGTGCCTGACAGAGGGCCTAGAGACCAAAGAGCAAAGGGGGAAGGCCTCTGGCTCTACTGCTTGCCCATGGGGAGAGAAGTTCTGGGAGTCTATCTGGAAGGTCTAGAGAGTAGTGATTGATTGGGGAGCTACATCACGGGCGGACCTGGCCAGGTGAAGCTTGACATCACCGTGGGACCTGGCCAGGTGAAGCTCGCTGACAAGTGGCAGCCTCTCCGGAGACTACTAATTCCGCTCCTAACATTCTATGCAAATAACCGGCTGAGTGCCATGGGCAGAAAACATTGACACATACCTGCCAGAGGCCTATTCTGGGTCTGGAGAGTCCACCCTGGTCTCCCCTGCAACTCATCATCTCAGCACACACTTTGCCTGCACGCATGGAAACCGCCTCTCTCCACGAATGTCTTCACCTGCTAGGAAACACACGATGTCACTCAGCCAAAGGAGAGCACAGGCCAAGTCAACTGAAGCCCCCATTTTCAAGATTTTGCCCTCTGCTGCTCCACAGCCTCCGGTGGCACACTGCATGTGCGTCACTTCTCGGTAGACGAGGCCGAAATCCGGGCATCCAGGGCCCCAGCCGTCCAGAATCTACGGATGGCGGCATATGGATCACCTCTTTGCCTCGTACAGCAGGGAGGCCTGGGCCCTAGACTGGCTCCGCTAGAGCTCCACGACCTCAGCTATTTTCCCTGACCTTTGGCCTGTGCCCTCGTGAGTGTGTCATCTCTACTTCCACTTCTCTTCCCACCACACTGAATCCGCCACCTGCGGATACCTGAGCGTGGACATCAACATCTATCACTGGCTGCAGTGTCACAGGTCACTAGGTGTCTAGGCTCAGGCTGACCTTGGCTGTCTTCTGCCCAGGCAAGGAACCTAATCCTTCCAAGGAAATCAGGACACGTGCTCACTGGCCGACATCCTTTCTTTCATCCACACAGCGGTCTAGATGAGGGGAAAGAGGCCAGGTAGGCCAGGTGAGGGCTGAGTGTGGGGCCTAAGGCTTCTTTCCCAATCACCATGGTGACAGCCACCGGAAGGCTGGGCGGAACTTCGGACGGGGACGAGTCACAAACACTCAGCCAATAGGAGAGGTCCAGCCTAACCGGCCAGTTCTGCAGAGCCCTCCATTTTACCCATGGACAGACAACGGCCCCTTGCGTCTTTGGCCACAAAATCCAGGGCACCCAGGGAATAACTTCACAGTAGGCAACCCCTGATGTGAACACGTTCGACACACTGGGACAGCAGGCAGGTACCTCTTTTCCACTTACGCTAGGATATCACTAGGCAAGGCGCCCTTCCTCAGCATCTGTGGCCTCTCACGTATGTGTTCACTCAGAGGAATCTCTTCATTCTACCCCTGAGACACATCACAAGTATGAGGGGCCTGAGAGAGAGCCTAGAGATGGAACGGGGGAGGCTTCTGGCTGTACTGCTTCCCCGTGGGGACAGAATAGCAGGTAGTCTCTCTGGAAGGTCTTAGCTTCTGTTGACTGACACGCGCAATACAGTAGGGGCGGACCCTGGCCAGGGGGAGCTTGTGGGCAGATGCAACCTCTCCGGCGACGAATAATTGCGCTGCTGCTTTGTATGGTGAAAACCTCCCCCCGCCAAGGGGGATGGGTAGAGAACATTGACCCACACCTGCCAGGGGCCTTTCCTGGGACTAAAGATCCCAACGTGGTCTCAACGTCGTCACCCTCTCAACACACACCTTTCCTGCACACGTAATCCTGCCTTTCTCCGTCAGGGCCCTATGCTACCAGGAAAAAAAGCAAGCCGCTCAAAGAGGCCGATGCCAGGGAAATCGAGGAAACACTGCCAGTTTCCAAATTTTTGCTGTCTACACGTCCCCGCCTCCGGTGCAAGGCTGCCTATGTGGCCGGGCTCCGAAGGCAAGGCCGAAATCCTGGCAGCCGGGGCCCCAGCAGTGCAATGGTTGATGGACGTGGGGACACGGATGACCTGTTCGCCACATACAGGAGGGATCCTTGGGCCCTTCACTGGCTCGCCATTCAGCTCCACCACGTCCACTACTGGCCCTGGCCTTTGCTTTGGCTGGTGCCCCATTAAACGTGTGCTCCGGAGCGATGTTTCTCCACCCATCACTAGCATTCTGCCACCAGGGGATATGTGAGTGTGGGAGTCACCATTTGTCACTGGCAGCAGTGTCACAAGTCACTAGACTTCCAGCTACCCGCTGACCTAGGCTGCCTTCTGCCCCAGGCAAGGTCCCGAATCCTTTATCCCAGATGCTGACACCTGGGCACTGGCGGACATTGATTTTTATCAACACAGAGGTCTGAGTGAGGGTCAGAGGGCCAGGTAGGTGAAGTGAAGGCCAGGTGGGCGGGGCTGAGGCTTCTTTGCCATCACCATAGAGACAGTCCCCCCACCGCAAGAGTGGGCGGAGCTTGGGATGGGCCTGGTGACAAGACTGAGCCAATGGCAGAGATCCGGCCCGCCAGGCAGATGACACAGGGCCCTCCATTGTGACCTATGACCCCTAGTGGCCACAGGATTTGAGCACGCCCCGGGAAAGGCTACGCAGGCACAAGGGAGCCCCTGGTGCGGACTGCTTCAGGGCATTGGCAGAGCACGCCAGGTACCTCTTTCCCACTTTCCTGAGGATATCAGTAGGCAAGGCATCCCCACTCAGCATCTCTTGCCTCTCTCTGTCTCTCTCTGCTTGTCTTCGTTCTCTGAAATCTCTTCCTTCTCCCCCTTGTCACTTCACACCTTGGAGTGCCTGACAGAGGGCCTAGAGACCAAAGAGCAAAGGGGGAAGGCCTCTGGCTCTACTGTTTGCCCATGGGGACAGAAGTTCTGGGAGTCTATCTGGAAGGTCTAGAGAGCAGTGATTGATTGGGGAGCTACATCACGGGCGGACCTGGCCAGGTGAAGCTTGACATCACCGTGGGACCTGGCCAGGTGAAGCTCGCTGACAAGTGGCAGCCTCTCCGGAGACTACTAATTCCGCTCCTAACATTCTATGCAAATAACCGGCTGAGTGCCATGGGCAGAAAACATTGACACATACCTGCCAGAGGCCTATTCTGGGTCTGGAGAGTCCACCCTGGTCTCCCCTGCAACTCATCATCTCAGCACACACTTTGCCTGCACGCATGGAAACCGCCTCTCTCCACGAATGTCTTCACCTGCTAGGAAACACACGATGTCACTCAGCCAAAGGAGAGCACAGGCCAAGTCAACTGAAGCCCCCATTTTCAAGATTTTGCCCTCTGCTGCTCCACAGCCTCCGGTGGCACACTGCATGTGCGTCACTTCTCGGTAGACGAGGCCGAAATCCGGGCATCCAGGGCCCCAGCCGTCCAGAATCTACGGATGGCGGCATATGGATCACCTCTTTGCCTCGTACAGCAGGGAGGCCTGGGCCCTAGACTGGCTCCGCTAGAGCTCCACGACCTCAGCTATTTTCCCTGACCTTTGGCCTGTGCCCTCGTGAGTGTGTCATCTCTACTTCCACTTCTCTTCCCACCACACTGAATCCGCCACCTGCGGATACCTGAGCGTGGACATCAACATCTATCACTGGCTGCAGTGTCACAGGTCACTAGGTGTCTAGGCTCAGGCTGACCTTGGCTGTCTTCTGCCCAGGCAAGGAACCTAATCCTTCCAAGGAAATCAGGACACGTGCTCACTGGCCGACATCCTTTCTTTCATCCACACAGCGGTCTAGATGAGGGGAAAGAGGCCAGGTAGGCCAGGTGAGGGCTGAGTGTGGGGCCTAAGGCTTCTTTCCCAATCACCATGCTGACAGCCACCGGAAGGCTGGGCGGAACTTCGGACGGGGACGAGTCACAAACACTCAGCCAATAGGAGAGGTCCAGCCTAACCGGCCAGTTCCGCAGAGCCCTCCATTTTACCCATGGACAGACAACGGCCCCTTGCGTCTTTGGCCACAAAATCCAGGGCACCCAGGGAATAACTTCACAGTAGGCAACCCCTGATGTGAACACGTTCGACACACTGGGACAGCAGGCAGGTACCTCTTTTCCACTTACGCTAGGATATCACTAGGCAAGGCGCCCTTCCTCAGCATCTGTGGCCTCTCACGTATGTGTTCACTCAGAGGAATCTCTTCATTCTACCCCTGAGACACATCACAAGTATGAGGGGCCTGAGAGAGAGCCTAGAGATGGAACGGGGGAGGCTTCTGGCTGTACTGCTTCCCCGTGGGGACAGAATAGCAGGTAGTCTCTCTGGAAGGTCTTAGCTTCTGTTGACTGACACGCGCAATACAGTAGGGGCGGACCCTGGCCAGGGGGAGCTTGTGGGCAGATGCAACCTCTCCGGCGACGAATAATTGCGCTGCTGCTTTGTATGAATACTATCTCTCTATGCCAAGGGGGATGGGTAGAGAACATTGACCCACACCTGCCAGGGGCCTTTCCTGGGACTAAAGATCCCAACGTGGTCTCAACGTCGTCACCCTCTCAACACACACCTTTCCTGCACACGTAATCCTGCCTTTCTCCGTCAGGGCCCTATCCTACCAGGAAAAAAAGCAAGCCGCTCAAAGAGGCCGATGCCAGGGAAATCGAGGAAACACTGCCAGTTTCCAAATTTTTGCTGTCTACACGTCCCCGCCTCCGGTGCAAGGCTGCCTATGTGGCCGGGCTCCGAAGGCAAGGCCGAAATCCTGGCAGCCTGGGCCCCAGCAGTGCAATGGTTGATGGACGTGGGGACACGGATGACCTGTTCGCCACATACAGGAGGGATCCTTGGGCCCTTCACTGGCTCGCCATTCAGCTCCACGACGTCCACTACTGGCCCTGGCCTTTGCTTTGGCTGGTGCCCCATTAAACGTGTGCTCCGGAGCGATGTTTCTCCACCCATCACTAGCATTCTGCCACCAGGGGATATGTGAGTGTGGGAGTCACCATTTGTCACTGGCAGCAGTGTCACAAGTCACTAGACTTCCAGCTACCCGCTGACCTAGGCTGCCTTCTGCCCCAGGCAAGGTCCCGAATCCTTTATCCCAGATGCTGACACCTGGGCACTGGCGGACATTGATTTTTATCAACACAGAGGTCTGAGTGAGGGTCAGAGGGCCAGGTAGGTGAAGTGAAGGCCAGGTGGGCGGGGCTGAGGCTTCTTTGCCATCACCATAGAGACAGTCCCCCCACCGCAAGAGTGGGCGGAGCTTGGGATGGGCCTGGTGACAAGACTGAGCCAATGGCAGAGATCCGGCCCGCCAGGCAGATGACACAGGGCCCTCCATTGGGACCTATGACCCCTAGTGGCCACAGGATTTGAGCACGCCCCGGGAAAGGCTACGCAGGCACAAGGGAGCCCCTGGTGCGGACTGCTTCAGGGCATTGGCAGAGCACGCCAGGTACCTCTTTCCCACTTTCCTGAGGATATCAGTAGGCAAGGCATCCCCACTCAGCATCTCTTGCCTCTCTCTGTCTCTCTCTGCTTGTCTTCGTTCTCTGAAATCTCTTCCTTCTCCCCCTTGTCACTTCACACCTTGGAGTGCCTGACAGAGGGCCTAGAGACCAAAGAGCAAAGGGGGAAGGCCTCTGGCTCTACTGCTTGCCCATGGGGAGAGAAGTTCTGGGAGTCTATCTGGAAGGTCTAGAGAGTAGTGATTGATTGGGGAGCTACATCACGGGCGGACCTGGCCAGGTGAAGCTTGACATCACCGTGGGACCTGGCCAGGTGAAGCTCGCTGACAAGTGGCAGCCTCTCCGGAGACTACTAATTCCGCTCCTAACATTCTATGCAAATAACCGGCTGAGTGCCATGGGCAGAAAACATTGACACATACCTGCCAGAGGCCTATTCTGGGTCTGGAGAGTCCACCCTGGTCTCCCCTGCAACTCATCATCTCAGCACACACTTTGCCTGCACGCATGGAAACCGCCTCTCTCCACGAATGTCTTCACCTGCTAGGAAACACACGATGTCACTCAGCCAAAGGAGAGCACAGGCCAAGTCAACTGAAGCCCCCATTTTCAAGATTTTGCCCTCTGCTGCTCCACAGCCTCCGGTGGCACACTGCATGTGCGTCACTTCTCGGTAGACGAGGCCGAAATCCGGGCATCCAGGGCCCCAGCCGTCCAGAATCTACGGATGGCGGCATATGGATCACCTCTTTGCCTCGTACAGCAGGGAGGCCTGGGCCCTAGACTGGCTCCGCTAGAGCTCCACGACCTCAGCTATTTTCCCTGACCTTTGGCCTGTGCCCTCGTGAGTGTGTCATCTCTACTTCCACTTCTCTTCCCACCACACTGAATCCGCCACCTGCGGATACCTGAGCGTGGACATCAACATCTATCACTGGCTGCAGTGTCACAGGTCACTAGGTGTCTAGGCTCAGGCTGACCTTGGCTGTCTTCTGCCCAGGCAAGGAACCTAATCCTTCCAAGGAAATCAGGACACGTGCTCACTGGCCGACATCCTTTCTTTCATCCACACAGCGGTCTAGATGAGGGGAAAGAGGCCAGGTAGGCCAGGTGAGGGCTGAGTGTGGGGCCTAAGGCTTCTTTCCCAATCACCATGCTGACAGCCACCGGAAGGCTGGGCGGAACTTCGGACGGGGACGAGTCACAAACACTCAGCCAATAGGAGAGGTCCAGCCTAACCGGCCAGTTCCGCAGAGCCCTCCATTTTACCCATGGACAGACAACGGCCCCTTGCGTCTTTGGCCACAAAATCCAGGGCACCCAGGGAATAACTTCACAGTAGGCAACCCCTGATGTGAACACGTTCGACACACTGGGACAGCAGGCAGGTACCTCTTTTCCACTTACGCTAGGATATCACTAGGCAAGGCGCCCTTCCTCAGCATCTGTGGCCTCTCACGTATGTGTTCACTCAGAGGAATCTCTTCATTCTACCCCTGAGACACATCACAAGTATGAGGGGCCTGAGAGAGAGCCTAGAGATGGAACGGGGGAGGCTTCTGGCTGTACTGCTTCCCCGTGGGGACAGAATAGCAGGTAGTCTCTCTGGAAGGTCTTAGCTTCTGTTGACTGACACGCGCAATACAGTAGGGGCGGACCCTGGCCAGGGGGAGCTTGTGGGCAGATGCAACCTCTCCGGCGACGAATAATTGCGCTGCTGCTTTGTATGGTGAAAACCTCCCCCCGCCAAGGGGGATGGGTAGAGAACATTGACCCACACCTGCCAGGGGCCTTTCCTGGGACTAAAGATCCCAACGTGGTCTCAACGTCGTCACCCTCTCAACACACACCTTTCCTGCACACGTAATCCTGCCTTTCTCCGTCAGGGCCCTATCCTACCAGGAAAAAAAGCAAGCCGCTCAAAGAGGCCGATGCCAGGGAAATCGAGGAAACACTGCCAGTTTCCAAATTTTTGCTGTCTACACGTCCCCGCCTCCGGTGCAAGGCTGCCTATGTGGCCGGGCTCCGAAGGCAAGGCCGAAATCCTGGCAGCCTGGGCCCCAGCAGTGCAATGGTTGATGGACGTGGGGACACGGATGACCTGTTCGCCACATACAGGAGGGATCCTTGGGCCCTTCACTGGCTCGCCATTCAGCTCCACGACGTCCACTACTGGCCCTGGCCTTTGCTTTGGCTGGTGCCCCATTAAACGTGTGCTCCGGAGCGATGTTTCTCCACCCATCACTAGCATTCTGCCACCAGGGGATATGTGAGTGTGGGAGTCACCATTTGTCACTGGCAGCAGTGTCACAAGTCACTAGACTTCCAGCTACCCGCTGACCTAGGCTGCCTTCTGCCCCAGGCAAGGTCCCGAATCCTTTATCCCAGATGCTGACACCTGGGCACTGGCGGACATTGATTTTTATCAACACAGAGGTCTGAGTGAGGGTCAGAGGGCCAGGTAGGTGAAGTGAAGGCCAGGTGGGCGGGGCTGAGGCTTCTTTGCCATCACCATAGAGACAGTCCCCCCACCGCAAGAGTGGGCGGAGCTTGGGATGGGCCTGGTGACAAGACTGAGCCAATGGCAGAGATCCGGCCCGCCAGGCAGATGACACAGGGCCCTCCATTGGGACCTATGACCCCTAGTGGCCACAGGATTTGAGCACGCCCCGGGAAAGGCTACGCAGGCACAAGGGAGCCCCTGGTGCGGACTGCTTCAGGGCATTGGCAGAGCACGCCAGGTACCTCTTTCCCACTTTCCTGAGGATATCAGTAGGCAAGGCATCCCCACTCAGCATCTCTTGCCTCTCTCTGTCTCTCTCTGCTTGTCTTCGTTCTCTGAAATCTCTTCCTTCTCCCCCTTGTCACTTCACACCTTGGAGTGCCTGACAGAGGGCCTAGAGACCAAAGAGCAAAGGGGGAAGGCCTCTGGCTCTACTGCTTGCCCATGGGGAGAGAAGTTCTGGGAGTCTATCTGGAAGGTCTAGAGAGTAGTGATTGATTGGGGAGCTACATCACGGGCGGACCTGGCCAGGTGAAGCTTGACATCACCGTGGGACCTGGCCAGGTGAAGCTCGCTGACAAGTGGCAGCCTCTCCGGAGACTACTAATTCCGCTCCTAACATTCTATGCAAATAACCGGCTGAGTGCCATGGGCAGAAAACATTGACACATACCTGCCAGAGGCCTATTCTGGGTCTGGAGAGTCCACCCTGGTCTCCCCTGCAACTCATCATCTCAGCACACACTTTGCCTGCACGCATGGAAACCGCCTCTCTCCACGAATGTCTTCACCTGCTAGGAAACACACGATGTCACTCAGCCAAAGGAGAGCACAGGCCAAGTCAACTGAAGCCCCCATTTTCAAGATTTTGCCCTCTGCTGCTCCACAGCCTCCGGTGGCACACTGCATGTGCGTCACTTCTCGGTAGACGAGGCCGAAATCCGGGCATCCAGGGCCCCAGCCGTCCAGAATCTACGGATGGCGGCATATGGATCACCTCTTTGCCTCGTACAGCAGGGAGGCCTGGGCCCTAGACTGGCTCCGCTAGAGCTCCACGACCTCAGCTATTTTCCCTGACCTTTGGCCTGTGCCCTCGTGAGTGTGTCATCTCTACTTCCACTTCTCTTCCCACCACACTGAATCCGCCACCTGCGGATACCTGAGCGTGGACATCAACATCTATCACTGGCTGCAGTGTCACAGGTCACTAGGTGTCTAGGCTCAGGCTGACCTTGGCTGTCTTCTGCCCAGGCAAGGAACCTAATCCTTCCAAGGAAATCAGGACACGTGCTCACTGGCCGACATCCTTTCTTTCATCCACACAGCGGTCTAGATGAGGGGAAAGAGGCCAGGTAGGCCAGGGGAGGGCTGAGTGTGGGGCCTAAGGCTTCTTTCCCAATCACCATGGTGACAGCCACCGGAAGGCTGGGCGGAACTTCGGACGGGGACGAGTCACAAACACTCAGCCAATAGGAGAGGTCCAGCCTAACCGGCCAGTTCCGCAGAGCCCTCCATTTTACCCATGGACAGACAACGGCCCCTTGCGTCTTTGGCCACAAAATCCAGGGCACCCAGGGAATAACTTCACAGTAGGCAACCCCTGATGTGAACACGTTCGACACACTGGGACAGCAGGCAGGTACCTCTTTTCCACTTACGCTAGGATATCACTAGGCAAGGCGCCCTTCCTCAGCATCTGTGGCCTCTCACGTATGTGTTCACTCAGAGGAATCTCTTCATTCTACCCCTGAGACACATCACAAGTATGAGGGGCCTGAGAGAGAGCCTAGAGATGGAACGGGGGAGGCTTCTGGCTGTACTGCTTCCCCGTGGGGACAGAATAGCAGGTAGTCTCTCTGGAAGGTCTTAGCTTCTGTTGACTGACACGCGCAATACAGTAGGGGCGGACCCTGGCCAGGGGGAGCTTGTGGGCAGATGCAACCTCTCCGGCGACGAATAATTGCGCTGCTGCTTTGTATGGTGAAAACCTCCCCCCGCCAAGGGGGATGGGTAGAGAACATTGACCCACACCTGCCAGGGGCCTTTCCTGGGACTAAAGATCCCAACGTGGTCTCAACGTCGTCACCCTCTCAACACACACCTTTCCTGCACACGTAATCCTGCCTTTCTCCGTCAGGGCCCTATCCTACCAGGAAAAAAAGCAAGCCGCTCAAAGAGGCCGATGCCAGGGAAATCGAGGAAACACTGCCAGTTTCCAAATTTTTGCTGTCTACACGTCCCCGCCTCCGGTGCAAGGCTGCCTATGTGGCCGGGCTCCGAAGGCAAGGCCGAAATCCTGGCAGCCTGGGCCCCAGCAGTGCAATGGTTGATGGACGTGGGGACACGGATGACCTGTTCGCCACATACAGGAGGGATCCTTGGGCCCTTCACTGGCTCGCCATTCAGCTCCACGACGTCCACTACTGGCCCTGGCCTTTGCTTTGGCTGGTGCCCCATTAAACGTGTGCTCCGGAGCGATCTTTCTCCACCCATCACTAGCATTCTGCCACCAGGGGATATGTGAGTGTGGGAGTCACCATTTGTCACTGGCAGCAGTGTCACAAGTCACTAGACTTCCAGCTACCCGCTGACCTAGGCTGCCTTCTGCCCCAGGCAAGGTCCCGAATCCTTTATCCCAGATGCTGACACCTGGGCACTGGCGGACATTGATTTTTATCAACACAGAGGTCTGAGTGAGGGTCAGAGGGCCAGGTAGGTGAAGTGAAGGCCAGGTGGGCGGGGCTGAGGCTTCTTTGCCATCACCATAGAGACAGTCCCCCCACCGCAAGAGTGGGCGGAGCTTGGGATGGGCCTGGTGACAAGACTGAGCCAATGGCAGAGATCCGGCCCGCCAGGCAGATGACACAGGGCCCTCCATTGTGACCTATGACCCCTAGTGGCCACAGGATTTGAGCACGCCCCGGGAAAGGCTACGCAGGCACAAGGGAGCCCCTGGTGCGGACTGCTTCAGGGCATTGGCAGAGCACGCCAGGTACCTCTTTCCCACTTTCCTGAGGATATCAGTAGGCAAGGCATCCCCACTCAGCATCTCTTGCCTCTCTCTCTCTCTCTCTGCTTGTCTTCGTTCTCTGAAATCTCTTCCTTCTCCCCCTTGTCACTTCACACCTTGGAGTGCCTGACAGAGGGCCTAGAGACCAAAGAGCAAAGGGGGAAGGCCTCTGGCTCTACTGTTTGCCCATGGGGACAGAAGTTCTGGGAGTCTATCTGGAAGGTCTAGAGAGCAGTGATTGATTGGGGAGCTACATCACGGGCGGACCTGGCCAGGTGAAGCTTGACATCACCGTGGGACCTGGCCAGGTGAAGCTCGCTGACAAGTGGCAGCCTCTCCGGAGACTACTAATTCCGCTCCTAACATTCTATGCAAATAACCGGCTGAGTGCCATGGGCAGAAAACATTGACACATACCTGCCAGAGGCCTATTCTGGGTCTGGAGAGTCCACCCTGGTCTCCCCTGCAACTCATCATCTCAGCACACACTTTGCCTGCAGGCATGGAAACCGCCTCTCTCCACGAATGTCTTCACCTGCTAGGAAACACACGATGTCACTCAGCCAAAGGAGAGCACAGGCCAAGTCAACTGAAGCCCCCATTTTCAAGATTTTGCCCTCTGCTGCTCCACAGCCTCCGGTGGCACACTGCATGTGCGTCACTTCTCGGTAGACGAGGCCGAAATCCGGGCATCCAGGGCCCCAGCCGTCCAGAATCTACGGATGGCGGCATATGGATCACCTCTTTGCCTCGTACAGCAGGGAGGCCTGGGCCCTAGACTGGCTCCGCTAGAGCTCCACGACCTCAGCTATTTTCCCTGACCTTTGGCCTGTGCCCTCGTGAGTGTGTCATCTCTACTTCCACTTCTCTTCCCACCACACTGAATCCGCCACCTGCGGATACCTGAGCGTGGACATCAACATCTATCACTGGCTGCAGTGTCACAGGTCACTAGGTGTCTAGGCTCAGGCTGACCTTGGCTGTCTTCTGCCCAGGCAAGGAACCTAATCCTTCCAAGGAAATCAGGACACGTGCTCACTGGCCGACATCCTTTCTTTCATCCACACAGCGGTCTAGATGAGGGGAAAGAGGCCAGGTAGGCCAGGGGAGGGCTGAGTGTGGGGCCTAAGGCTTCTTTCCCAATCACCATGGTGACAGCCACCGGAAGGCTGGGCGGAACTTCGGACGGGGACGAGTCACAAACACTCAGCCAATAGGAGAGGTCCAGCCTAACCGGCCAGTTCCGCAGAGCCCTCCATTTTACCCATGGACAGACAACGGCCCCTTGCGTCTTTGGCCACAAAATCCAGGGCACCCAGGGAATAACTTCACAGTAGGCAACCCCTGATGTGAACACGTTCGACACACTGGGACAGCAGGCAGGTACCTCTTTTCCACTTACGCTAGGATATCACTAGGCAAGGCGCCCTTCCTCAGCATCTGTGGCCTCTCACGTATGTGTTCACTCAGAGGAATCTCTTCATTCTACCCCTGAGACACATCACAAGTATGAGGGGCCTGAGAGAGAGCCTAGAGATGGAACGGGGGAGGCTTCTGGCTGTACTGCTTCCCCGTGGGGACAGAATAGCAGGTAGTCTCTCTGGAAGGTCTTAGCTTCTGTTGACTGACACGCGCAATACAGTAGGGGCGGACCCTGGCCAGGGGGAGCTTGTGGGCAGATGCAACCTCTCCGGCGACGAATAATTGCGCTGCTGCTTTGTATGGTGAAAACCTCCCCCCGCCAAGGGGGATGGGTAGAGAACATTGACCCACACCTGCCAGGGGCCTTTCCTGGGACTAAAGATCCCAACGTGGTCTCAACGTCGTCACCCTCTCAACACACACCTTTCCTGCACACGTAATCCTGCATTTCTCCGTCAGGGCCCTATCCTACCAGGAAAAAAAGCAAGCCGCTCAAAGAGGCCGATGCCAGGGAAATCGAGGAAACACTGCCAGTTTCCAAATTTTTGCTGTCTACACGTCCCCGCCTCCGGTGCAAGGCTGCCTATGTGGCCGGGCTCCGAAGGCAAGGCCGAAATCCTGGCAGCCTGGGCCCCAGCAGTGCAATGGTTGATGGACGTGGGGACACGGATGACCTGTTCGCCACATACAGGAGGGATCCTTGGGCCCTTCACTGGCTCGCCATTCAGCTCCACGACGTCCACTACTGGCCCTGGCCTTTGCTTTGGCTGGTGCCCCATTGAACGTGTGCTCCGGAGCGATGTTTCTCCACCCATCACTAGCATTCTGCCACCAGGGGATATGTGAGTGTGGGAGTCACCATTTGTCACTGGCAGCAGTGTCACAAGTCACTAGACTTCCAGCTACCCGCTGACCTAGGCTGCCTTCTGCCCCAGGCAAGGTCCCGAATCCTTTATCCCAGATGCTGACACCTGGGCACTGGCGGACATTGATTTTTATCAACACAGAGGTCTGAGTGAGGGTCAGAGGGCCAGGTAGGTGAAGTGAAGGCCAGGTGGGCGGGGCTGAGGCTTCTTTGCCATCACCATAGAGACAGTCCCCCCACCGCAAGAGTGGGCGGAGCTTGGGATGGGCCTGGTGACAAGACTGAGCCAATGGCAGAGATCCGGCCCGCCAGGCAGATGACACAGGGCCCTCCATTGTGACCTATGACCCCTAGTGGCCACAGGATTTGAGCACGCCCCGGGAAAGGCTACGCAGGCACAAGGGAGCCCCTGGTGCGGACTGCTTCAGGGCATTGGCAGAGCACGCCAGGTACCTCTTTCCCACTTTCCTGAGGATATCAGTAGGCAAGGCATCCCCACTCAGCATCTCTTGCCTCTCTCTGTCTCTCTCTGCTTGTCTTCGTTCTCTGAAATCTCTTCCTTCTCCCCCTTGTCACTTCACACCTTGGAGTGCCTGACAGAGGGCCTAGAGACCAAAGAGCAAAGGGGGAAGGCCTCTGGCTCTACTGTTTGCCCATGGGGACAGAAGTTCTGGGAGTCTATCTGGAAGGTCTAGAGAGCAGTGATTGATTGGGGAGCTACATCACGGGCGGACCTGGCCAGGTGAAGCTTGACATCACCGTGGGACCTGGCCAGGTGAAGCTCGCTGACAAGTGGCAGCCTCTCCGGAGACTACTAATTCCGCTCCTAACATTCTATGCAAATAACCGGCTGAGTGCCATGGGCAGAAAACATTGACACATACCTGCCAGAGGCCTATTCTGGGTCTGGAGAGTCCACCCTGGTCTCCCCTGCAACTCATCATCTCAGCACACACTTTGCCTGCACGCATGGAAACCGCCTCTCTCCACGAATGTCTTCACCTGCTAGGAAACACACGATGTCACTCAGCCAAAGGAGAGCACAGGCCAAGTCAACTGAAGCCCCCATTTTCAAGATTTTGCCCTCTGCTGCTCCACAGCCTCCGGTGGCACACTGCATGTGCGTCACTTCTCGGTAGACGAGGCCGAAATCCGGGCATCCAGGGCCCCAGCCGTCCAGAATCTACGGATGGCGGCATATGGATCACCTCTTTGCCTCGTACAGCAGGGAGGCCTGGGCCCTAGACTGGCTCCGCTAGAGCTCCACGACCTCAGCTATTTTCCCTGACCTTTGGCCTGTGCCCTCGTGAGTGTGTCATCTCTACTTCCACTTCTCTTCCCACCACACTGAATCCGCCACCTGCGGATACCTGAGCGTGGACATCAACATCTATCACTGGCTGCAGTGTCACAGGTCACTAGGTGTCTAGGCTCAGGCTGACCTTGGCTGTCTTCTGCCCAGGCAAGGAACCTAATCCTTCCAAGGAAATCAGGACACGTGCTCACTGGCCGACATCCTTTCTTTCATCCACACAGTGGTCTAGATGAGGGTAATGAGGCCAGGTAGGCCAGGTGAGGGCTGAGTGTGGGGCCTAAGGCTTCTTTCCCAATCACCATGCTGACAGCCACCGGAAGGCTGGGCGGAACTTCGGACGGGGACGAGTCACAAACACTCAGCCAATAGGAGAGGTCCAGCCTAACCGGCCAGTTCCGCAGAGCCCTCCATTTTACCCATGGACAGACAACGGCCCCTTGCGTCTTTGGCCACAAAATCCAGGGCACCCAGGGAATAACTTCACAGTAGGCAACCCCTGATGTGAACACGTTCGACACACTGGGACAGCAGGCAGGTACCTCTTTTCCACTTACGCTAGGATATCACTAGGCAAGGCGCCCTTCCTCAGCATCGGTGGCCTCTCACGTATGTGTTCACTCAGAGGAATCTCTTCATTCTACCCCTGAGACACATCACAAGTATGAGGGGCCTGAGAGAGAGCCTAGAGATGGAACGGGGGAGGCTTCTGGCTGTACTGCTTCCCCGTGGGGACAGAATAGCAGGTAGTCTCTCTGGAAGGTCTTAGCTTCTGTTGACTGACACGCGCAATACAGTAGGGGCGGACCCAGGCCAGGGGGAGCTTGTGGGCAGATGCAACCTCTCCGGCGACGAATAATTGCGCTGCTGCTTTGTATGGTGAAAACCTCCCCCCGCCAAGGGGGATGGGTAGAGAACATTGACCCATACCCGCCAGGGGCCTTTCCTGGGACTAAAGATCCCAACGTGGTCTCAACGTAGTCACCCTCTCAACACACACCTTTCCTGCACACGTAATCCTGCCTTTCTCCGTCAGGGCCCTATCCTACCAGGAAAAAAAGGAAGCCGCTCAAAGAGGCCGATGCCAGGGAAATCGAGGAAACACTGCCAGTTTCCAAATTTTTGCTGTCTACACGTCCCCGCCTCCGGTGCAAGGCTGCCTATGTGGTCGGGCTCCGAAGGCAAGGCCGAAATCCTGGCAGCCTGGGCCCCAGCAGTGCAATGGTTGATGGACGTGGGGACACGGATGACCTGTTCACCACACACAGGAGGGATCCTTGGGCCCTTCACTGGCTCGCCATTCAGCTCCACGACGTCCACTACTGGCCCTGGCCTTTGCTTTGGCTGGTGCCCCATTAAACGTGTGCTCCGGAGCGATGTTTCTCCACCCATCACTAGCGTTCTGCCACCAGGGGATATGTGAGTGTGGGAGTCACCATTTGTCACTGGCAGCAGTGTCACAAGTCACTAGACTTCCAGCTACCCGCTGACCTAGGCTGCCTTCTGCCCCAGGCAAGGTCCCGAATCCTTTATCCCAGATGCTGACACCTGGGCACTGGCGGACATTGATTTTTATCAACACAGAGGTCTGAGTGAGGGTCAGAGGGCCAGGTAGGTGAAGTCAAGGCCAGGTGGGCGGGGCTGAGGCTTCTTTGCCATCACCATAGAGACAGTCCCCCCACCGCAAGAGTGGGCGGAGCTTGGGATGGGCCTGGTGACAAGACTGAGCCAATGGCAGAGATCCGGCCCGCCAGGCAGATGACACAGGGCCCTCCATTGTGACCTATGACCCCTAGTGGCCACAGGATTTGAGCACGCCCCGGGAAAGGCTACGCAGGCACAAGGGAGCCCCTGGTGCGGACTGCTTCAGGGCATTGGCAGAGCACGCCAGGTACCTCTTTCCCACTTTCCTGAGGATATCAGTAGGCAAGGCATCCCCACTCAGCATCTCTTGCCTCTCTCTGTCTCTCTCTGCTTGTCTTCGTTCTCTGAAATCTCTTCCTTCTCCCCCTTGTCACTTCACACCTTGGAGTGCCTGACAGAGGGCCTAGAGACCAAAGAGCAAAGGGGGAAGGCCTCTGGCTCTACTGTTTGCCCATGGGGACAGAAGTTCTGGGAGTCTATCTGGAAGGTCTAGAGAGCAGTGATTGATTGGGGAGCTACATCACGGGCGGACCTGGCCAGGTGAAGCTTGACATCACCGTGGGACCTGGCCAGGTGAAGCTCGCTGACAAGTGGCAGCCTCTCCGGAGACTACTAATTCCACTCCTAACATTCTATGCAAATAACCGGCTGAGTGCCATGGGCAGAAAACATTGACACATACCTGCCAGAGGCCTATTCTGGGTCTGGAGAGTCCACCCTGGTCTCCCCTGCAACTCATCATCTCAGCACACACTTTGCCTGCACGCATGGAAACCGCCTCTCTCCACGAATGTCTTCACCTGCTAGGAAACACACGATGTCACTCAGCCAAAGGAGAGCACAGGCCAAGTCAACTGAAGCCCCCATTTTCAAGATTTTGCCCTCTGCTGCTCCACAGCCTCCGGTGGCACACTGCATGTGCGTCACTTCTCGGTAGACGAGGCCGAAATCCGGGCATCCAGGGCCCCAGCCGTCCAGAATCTACGGATGGCGGCATATGGATCACCTCTTTGCCTCGTACAGCAGGGAGGCCTGGGCCCTAGACTGGCTCCGCTAGAGCTCCACGACCTCAGCTATTTTCCCTGACCTTTGGCCTGTGCCCTCGTGAGTGTGTCATCTCTACTTCCACTTCTCTTCCCACCACACTGAATCCGCCACCTGCGGATACCTGAGCGTGGACATCAACATCTATCACTGGCTGCAGTGTCACAGGTCACTAGGTGTCTAGGCTCAGGCTGACCTTGGCTGTCTTCTGCCCAGGCAAGGAACCTAATCCTTCCAAGGAAATCAGGACACGTGCTCACTGGCCGACATCCTTTCTTTCATCCACACAGCGGTCTAGATGAGGGGAAAGAGGCCAGGTAGGCCAGGTGAGGGCTGAGTGTGGGGCCTAAGGCTTCTTTCCCAATCACCATGGTGACAGCCACCGGAAGGCTGGGCGGAACTTCGGACGGGGACGAGTCACAAACACTCAGCCAATAGGAGAGGTCCAGCCTAACCGGCCAGTTCCGCAGAGCCCTCCATTTTACCCATGGACAGACAACGGCCCCTTGCGTCTTTGGCCACAAAATCCAGGGCACCCAGGGAATAACTTCACAGTAGGCAACCCCTGATGTGAACACGTTCGACACACTGGGACAGCAGGCAGGTACCTCTTTTCCACTTACGCTAGGATATCACTAGGCAAGGCGCCCTTCCTCAGCATCTGTGGCCTCTCACGTATGTGTTCACTCAGAGGAATCTCTTCATTCTACCCCTGAGACACATCACAAGTATGAGGGGCCTGAGAGAGAGCCTAGAGATGGAACGGGGGAGGCTTCTGGCTGTACTGCTTCCCCGTGGGGACAGAATAGCAGGTAGTCTCTCTGGAAGGTCTTAGCTTCTGTTGACTGACACGCGCAATACAGTAGGGGCGGACCCTGGCCAGGGGGAGCTTGTGGGCAGATGCAACCTCTCCGGCGACGAATAATTGCGCTGCTGCTTTGTATGGTGAAAACCTCCCCCCGCCAAGGGGGATGGGTAGAAAACATTGACCCACACCCGCCAGGGGCCTTTCCTGGGACTAAAGATCCCAACGTGGTCCCAACGTCGTCACCCTCTCAACACACACCTTTCCTGCACACGTAATCCTGCCTTTCTCCGTCAGGGCCCTATCCTACCAGGAAAAAAAGGAAGCCGCTCAAAGAGGCCGATGCCAGGGAAATCGAGGAAACACTGCCAGTTTCCAAATTTTTGCTGTCTACACGTCCCCGCCTCCGGTGCAAGGCTGCCTATGTGGTCGGGCTCCGAAGGCAAGGCCGAAATCCTGGCAGCCTGGGCCCCAGCAGTGCAATGGTTGATGGACGTGGGGACACGGATGACCTGTTCACCACACACAGGAGGGATCCTTGGGCCCTTCACTGGCTCGCCATTCAGCTCCACCACGTCCACTACTGGCCCTGGCCTTTGCTTTGGCTGGTGCCCCATTAAACGTGTGCTCCGGAGCGATGTTTCTCCACCCATCACTAGCATTCTGCCACCAGGGGATATGTGAGTGTGGGAGTCACCATTTGTCACTGGCAGCAGTGTCACAAGTCACTAGACTTCCAGCTACCCGCTGACCTAGGCTGCCTTCTGCCCCAGGCAAGGTCCCGAATCCTTTATCCCAGATGCTGACACCTGGGCACTGGCGGACATTGATTTTTATCAACACAGAGGTCTGAGTGAGGGTTAGAGGGCCAGGTAGGTGAAGTGAAGGCCAGGTGGGTGGGGCTGAGGCTTCTTTGCCATCACCATAGAGACAGTCCCCCCACCGCAAGAGTGGGCGGAGCTTGGGATGGGCCTGGTGACAAGACTGAGCCAATGGCAGAGATCCGGCCCGCCAGGCAGATGACACAGGGCCCTCCATTGGGACCTATGACCCCTAGTGGCCACAGGATTTGAGCACGCCCCGGGAAAGGCTACGCAGGCACAAGGGAGCCCCTGGTGCGGACTGCTTCAGGGCATTGGCAGAGCACGCCAGGTACCTCTTTCCCACTTTCCTGAGGATATCAGTAGGCAAGGCATCCCCACTCAGCATCTCTTGCCTCTCTCTCTCTCTCTCTCTGCTTGTCTTCGTTCTCTGAAATCTCTTCCTTCTCCCCCTTGTCACTTCACACCTTGGAGTGCCTGACAGAGGGCCTAGAGACCAAAGAGCAAAGGGGGAAGGCCTCTGGCTCTACTGCTTGCCCATGGGGAGAGAAGTTCTGGGAGTCTATCTGGAAGGTCTAGAGAGTAGTGATTGATTGGGGAGCTACATCACGGGCGGACCTGGCCAGGTGAAGCTTGACATCACCGTGGGACCTGGCCAGGTGAAGCTCGCTGACAAGTGGCAGCCTCTCCGGAGACTACTAATTCCGCTCCTAACATTCTATGCAAATAACCGGCTGAGTGCCATGGGCAGAAAACATTGACACATACCTGCCAGAGGCCTATTCTGGGTCTGGAGAGTCCACCCTGGTCTCCCCTGCAACTCATCATCTCAGCACACACTTTGCCTGCACGCATGGAAACCGCCTCTCTCCACGAATGTCTTCACCTGCTAGGAAACACACGATGTCACTCAGCCAAAGGAGAGCACAGGCCAAGTCAACTGAAGCCCCCATTTTCAAGATTTTGCCCTCTGCTGCTCCACAGCCTCCGGTGGCACACTGCATGTGCGTCACTTCTCGGTAGACGAGGCCGAAATCCGGGCATCCAGGGCCCCAGCCGTCCAGAATCTACGGATGGCGGCATATGGATCACCTCTTTGCCTCGTACAGCAGGGAGGCCTGGGCCCTAGACTGGCTCCGCTAGAGCTCCACGACCTCAGCTATTTTCCCTGACCTTTGGCCTGTGCCCTCGTGAGTGTGTCATCTCTACTTCCACTTCTCTTCCCACCACACTGAATCCGCCACCTGCGGATACCTGAGCGTGGACATCAACATCTATCACTGGCTGCAGTGTCACAGGTCACTAGGTGTCTAGGCTCAGGCTGACCTTGGCTGTCTTCTGCCCAGGCAAGGAACCTAATCCTTCCAAGGAAATCAGGACACGTGCTCACTGGCCGACATCCTTTCTTTCATCCACACAGCGGTCTAGATGAGGGGAAAGAGGCCAGGTAGGCCAGGGGAGGGCTGAGTGTGGGGCCTAAGGCTTCTTTCCCAATCACCATGCTGACAGCCACCGGAAGGCTGGGCGGAACTTCGGACGGGGACGAGTCACAAACACTCAGCCAATAGGAGAGGTCCAGCCTAACCGGCCAGTTCCGCAGAGCCCTCCATTTTACCCATGGACAGACAACGGCCCCTTGCGTCTTTGGCCACAAAATCCAGGGCACCCAGGGAATAACTTCACAGTAGGCAACCCCTGATGTGAACACGTTCGACACACTGGGACAGCAGGCAGGTACCTCTTTTCCACTTACGCTAGGATATCACTAGGCAAGGCGCCCTTCCTCAGCATCTGTGGCCTCTCACGTATGTGTTCACTCAGAGGAATCTCTTCATTCTACCCCTGAGACACATCACAAGTATGAGGGGCCTGAGAGAGAGCCTAGAGATGGAACGGGGGAGGCTTCTGGCTGTACTGCTTCCCCGTGGGGACAGAATAGCAGGTAGTCTCTCTGGAAGGTCTTAGCTTCTGTTGACTGACACGCGCAATACAGTAGGGGCGGACCCTGGCCAGGTGGAGCTTGTGGGCAGATGCAACCTCTCCGGCGACGAATAATTGCGCTGCTGCTTTGTATGGTGAAAACCTCCCCCCGCCAAGGGGGATGGGTAGAAAACATTGACCCACACCCGCCAGGGGCCTTTCCTGGGACTAAAGATCCCAACGTGGTCCCAACGTCGTCACCCTCTCAACACACACCTTTCCTGCACACGTAATCCTGCCTTTCTCCGTCAGGGCCCTATCCTACCAGGAATAAAAGGAAGCCGCTCAAAGAGGCCGATGCCAGGGAAATCGAGGAAACACTGCCAGTTTCCAAATTTTTGCTGTCTACACGTCCCCGCCTCCGGTGCAAGGCTGCCTATGTGGTCGGGCTCCGAAGGCAAGGCCGAAATCCTGGCAGCCTGGGCCCCAGCAGTGCAATGGTTGATGGACGTGGGGACACGGATGACCTGTTCACCACACACAGGAGGGATCCTTGGGCCCTTCACTGGCTCACCATTCAGCTCCACGACGTCCACTACTGGCCCTGGCCTTTGCTTTGGCTGGTGCCCCATTAAACGTGTGCTCCGGAGCGATGTTTCTCCACCCATCACTAGCATTCTGCCACCAGGGGATATGTGAGTGTGGGAGTCACCATTTGTCACTGGCAGCAGTGTCACAAGTCACTAGACTTCCAGCTACCCGCTGACCTAGGCTGCCTTCTGCCCCAGGCAAGGTCCCGAATCCTTTATCCCAGATGCTGACACCTGGGCACTGGCGGACATTGATTTTTATCAACACAGAGGTCTGAGTGAGGGTCAGAGGGCCAGGTAGGTGAAGTGAAGGCCAGGTGGGTGGGGCTGAGGCTTCTTTGCCATCACCATAGAGACAGTCCCCCCACCGCAAGAGTGGGCGGAGCTTGGGATGGGCCTGGTGACAAGACTGAGCCAATGGCAGAGATCCGGCCCGCCAGGCAGATGACACAGGGCCCTCCATTGGGACCTATGACCCCTAGTGGCCACAGGATTTGAGCACGCCCCGGGAAAGGCTACGCAGGCACAAGGGAGCCCCTGGTGCGGACTGCTTCAGGGCATTGGCAGAGCACGCCAGGTACCTCTTTCCCACTTTCCTGAGGATATCAGTAGGCAAGGCATCCCCACTCAGCATCTCTTGCCTCTCTCTGTCTCTCTCTGCTTGTCTTCGTTCTCTGAAATCTCTTCCTTCTCCCCCTTGTCACTTCACACCTTGGAGTGCCTGACAGAGGGCCTAGAGACGAAAGAGCAAAGGGGGAAGGCCTCTGGCTCTACTGCTTGCCCATGGGGACAGAAGTTCTGGGAGTCTATCTGGAAGGTCTAGAGAGTAGTGATTGATTGGGGAGCTACATCACGGGCGGACCTGGCCAGGTGAAGCTTGACATCACCGTGGGACCTGGCCAGGTGAAGCTCGCTGACAAGTGGCAGCCTCTCCGGAGACTACTAATTCCGCTCCTAACATTCTATGCAAATAACCGGCTGAGTGCCATGGGCAGAAAACATTGACACATACCTGCCAGAGGCCTATTCTGGGTCTGGAGAGTCCACCCTGGTCTCCCCTGCAACTCATCATCTCAGCACACACTTTGCCTGCACGCATGGAAACCGCCTCTCTCCACGAATGTCTTCACCTGCTAGGAAACACACGATGTCACTCAGCCAAAGGAGAGCACAGGCCAAGTCAACTGAAGCCCCCATTTTCAAGATTTTGCCCTCTGCTGCTCCACAGCCTCCGGTGGCACACTGCATGTGCGTCACTTCTCGGTAGACGAGGCCGAAATCCGGGCATCCAGGGCCCCAGCCGTCCAGAATCTACGGATGGCGGCATATGGATCACCTCTTTGCCTCGTACAGCAGGGAGGCCTGGGCCCTAGACTGGCTCCGCTAGAGCTCCACGACCTCAGCTATTTTCCCTGACCTTTGGCCTGTGCCCTCGTGAGTGTGTCATCTCTACTTCCACTTCTCTTCCCACCACACTGAATCCGCCACCTGCGGATACCTGAGCGTGGACATCAACATCTATCACTGGCTGCAGTGTCACAGGTCACTAGGTGTCTAGGCTCAGGCTGACCTTGGCTGTCTTCTGCCCAGGCAAGGAACCTAATCCTTCCAAGGAAATCAGGACACGTGCTCACTGGCCGACATCCTTTCTTTCATCCACACAGCGGTCTAGATGAGGGGAAAGAGGCCAGGTAGGCCAGGTGAGGGCTGAGTGTGGGGCCTAAGGCTTCTTTCCCAATCACCATGCTGACAGCCACCGGAAGGCTGGGCGGAACTTCGGACGGGGACGAGTCACAAACACTCAGCCAATAGGAGAGGTCCAGCCTAACCGGCCAGTTCCGCAGAGCCCTCCATTTTACCCATGGACAGACAACGGCCCCTTGCGTCTTTGGCCACAAAATCCAGGGCACCCAGGGAATAACTTCACAGTAGGCAACCCCTGATGTGAACACGTTCGACACACTGGGACAGCAGGCAGGTACCTCTTTTCCACTTACGCTAGGATATCACTAGGCAAGGCGCCCTTCCTCAGCATCTGTGGCCTCTCACGTATGTGTTCACTCAGAGGAATCTCTTCATTCTACCCCTGAGACACATCACAAGTATGAGGGGCCTGAGAGAGAGCCTAGAGATGGAACGGGGGAGGCTTCTGGCTGTACTGCTTCCCCGTGGGGACAGAATAGCAGGTAGTCTCTCTGGAAGGTCTTAGCTTCTGTTGACTGACACGCGCAATACAGTAGGGGCGGACCCTGGCCAGGGGGAGCTTGTGGGCAGATGCAACCTCTCCGGCGACGAATAATTGCGCTGCTGCTTTGTATGGTGAAAACCTCCCCCCGCCAAGGGGGATGGGTAGAAAACATTGACCCACACCCGCCAGGGGCCTTTCCTGGGACTAAAGATCCCAACGTGGTCCCAACGTCGTCACCCTCTCAACACACACCTTTCCTGCACACGTAATCCTGCCTTTCTCCGTCAGGGCCCTATCCTACCAGGAAAAAAAGGAAGCCGCTCAAAGAGGCCGATGCCAGGGAAATCGAGGAAACACTGCCAGTTTCCAAATTTTTGCTGTCTACACGTCCCCGCCTCCGGTGCAAGGCTGCCTATGTGGTCGGGCTCCGAAGGCAAGGCCGAAATCCTGGCAGCCTGGGCCCCAGCAGTGCAATGGTTGATGGACGTGGGGACACGGATGACCTGTTCACCACACACAGGAGGGATCCTTGGGCCCTTCACTGGCTCGCCATTCAGCTCCACGACGTCCACTACTGGCCCTGGCCTTTGCTTTGGCTGGTGCCCCATTAAACGTGTGCTCCGGAGCGATCTTTCTCCACCCATCACTAGCATTCTGCCACCAGGGGATATGTGAGTGTGGGAGTCACCATTTGTCACTGGCAGCAGTGTCACAAGTCACTAGACTTCCAGCTACCCGCTGACCTAGGCTGCCTTCTGCCCCAGGCAAGGTCCCGAATCCTTTATCCCAGATGCTGACACCTGGGCACTGGCGGACATTGATTTTTATCAACACAGAGGTCTGAGTGAGGGTCAGAGGGCCAGGTAGGTGAAGTGAAGGCCAGGTGGGTGGGGCTGAGGCTTCTTTGCCATCACCATAGAGACAGTCCCCCCACCGCAAGAGTGGGCGGAGCTTGGGATGGGCCTGGTGACAAGACTGAGCCAATGGCAGAGATCCGGCCCGCCAGGCAGATGACACAGGGCCCTCCATTGTGACCTATGACCCCTAGTGGCCACAGGATTTGAGCACGCCCCGGGAAAGGCTACGCAGGCACAAGGGAGCCCCTGGTGCGGACTGCTTCAGGGCATTGGCAGAGCACGCCAGGTACCTCTTTCCCACTTTCCTGAGGATATCAGTAGGCAAGGCATCCCCACTCAGCATCTCTTGCCTCTCTCTGTCTCTCTCTGCTTGTCTTCGTTCTCTGAAATCTCTTCCTTCTCCCCCTTGTCACTTCACACCTTGGAGTGCCTGACAGAGGGCCTAGAGACCAAAGAGCAAAGGGGGAAGGCCTCTGGCTCTACTGCTTGCCCATGGGGACAGAAGTTCTGGGAGTCTATCTGGAAGGTCTAGAGAGTAGTGATTGATTGGGGAGCTACATCACGGGCGGACCTGGCCAGGTGAAGCTTGACATCACCGTGGGACCTGGCCAGGTGAAGCTCGCTGACAAGTGGCAGCCTCTCCGGAGACTACTAATTCCGCTCCTAACATTCTATGCAAATAACCGGCTGAGTGCCATGGGCAGAAAACATTGACACATACCTGCCAGAGGCCTATTCTGGGTCTGGAGAGTCCACCCTGGTCTCCCCTGCAACTCATCATCTCAGCACACACTTTGCCTGCACGCATGGAAACCGCCTCTCTCCACGAATGTCTTCACCTGCTAGGAAACACACGATGTCACTCAGCCAAAGGAGAGCACAGGCCAAGTCAACTGAAGCCCCCATTTTCAAGATTTTGCCCTCTGCTGCTCCACAGCCTCCGGTGGCACACTGCATGTGCGTCACTTCTCGGTAGACGAGGCCGAAATCCGGGCATCCAGGGCCCCAGCCGTCCAGAATCTACGGATGGCGGCATATGGATCACCTCTTTGCCTCGTACAGCAGGGAGGCCTGGGCCCTAGACTGGCTCCGCTAGAGCTCCACGACCTCAGCTATTTTCCCTGACCTTTGGCCTGTGCCCTCGTGAGTGTGTCATCTCTACTTCCACTTCTCTTCCCACCACACTGAATCCGCCACCTGCGGATACCTGAGCGTGGACATCAACATCTATCACTGGCTGCAGTGTCACAGGTCACTAGGTGTCTAGGCTCAGGCTGACCTTGGCTGTCTTCTGCCCAGGCAAGGAACCTAATCCTTCCAAGGAAATCAGGACACGTGCTCACTGGCCGACATCCTTTCTTTCATCCACACAGCGGTCTAGATGAGGGGAAAGAGGCCAGGTAGGCCAGGGGAGGGCTGAGTGTGGGGCCTAAGGCTTCTTTCCCAATCACCATGCTGACAGCCACCGGAAGGCTGGGCGGAACTTCGGACGGGGACGAGTCACAAACACTCAGCCAATAGGAGAGGTCCAGCCTAACCGGCCAGTTCCGCAGAGCCCTCCATTTTACCCATGGACAGACAACGGCCCCTTGCGTCTTTGGCCACAAAATCCAGGGCACCCAGGGAATAACTTCACAGTAGGCAACCCCTGATGTGAACACGTTCGACACACTGGGACAGCAGGCAGGTACCTCTTTTCCACTTACGCTAGGATATCACTAGGCAAGGTGCCCTTCCTCAGCATCTGTGGCCTCTCACGTATGTGTTCACTCAGAGGAATCTCTTCATTCTACCCCTGAGACACATCACAAGTATGAGGGGCCTGAGAGAGAGCCTAGAGATGGAACGGGGGAGGCTTCTGGCTGTACTGCTTCCCCGTGGGGACAGAATAGCAGGTAGTCTCTCTGGAAGGTCTTAGCTTCTGTTGACTGACACGCGCAATACAGTAGGGGCGGACCCTGGCCAGGTGGAGCTTGTGGGCAGATGCAACCTCTCCGGCGACGAATAATTGCGCTGCTGCTTTGTATGGTGAAAACCTCCCCCCGCCAAGGGGGATGGGTAGAAAACATTGACCCACACCCGCCAGGGGCCTTTCCTGGGACTAAAGATCCCAACGTGGTCCCAACGTCGTCACCCTCTCAACACACACCTTTCCTGCACACGTAATCCTGCCTTTCTCCGTCAGGGCCCTATCCTACCAGGAAAAAAAGGAAGCCGCTCAAAGAGGCCGATGCCAGGGAAATCGAGGAAACACTGCCAGTTTCCAAATTTTTGCTGTCTACACGTCCCCGCCTCCGGTGCAAGGCTGCCTATGTGGTCGGGCTCCGAAGGCAAGGCCGAAATCCTGGCAGCCTGGGCCCCAGCAGTGCAATGGTTGATGGACGTGGGGACACGGATGACCTGTTCACCACACACAGGAGGGATCCTTGGGCCCTTCACTGGCTCGCCATTCAGCTCCACGACGTCCACTACTGGCCCTGGCCTTTGCTTTGGCTGGTGCCCCATTAAACGTGTGCTCCGGAGCGATGTTTCTCCACCCATCACTAGCATTCTGCCACCAGGGGATATGTGAGTGTGGGAGTCACCATTTGTCACTGGCAGCAGTGTCACAAGTCACTAGACTTCCAGCTACCCGCTGACCTAGGCTGCCTTCTGCCCCAGGCAAGGTCCCGAATCCTTTATCCCAGATGCTGACACCTGGGCACTGGCGGACATTGATTTTTATCAACACAGAGGTCTGAGTGAGGGTCAGAGGGCCAGGTAGGTGAAGTGAAGGCCAGGTGGGTGGGGCTGAGGCTTCTTTGCCATCACCATAGAGACAGTCCCCCCACCGCAAGAGTGGGCGGAGCTTGGGATGGGCCTGGTGACAAGACTGAGCCAATGGCAGAGATCCGGCCCGCCAGGCAGATGACACAGGGCACTCCATTGGGACCTATGACCCCTAGTGGCCACAGGATTTGACCACGCCCCGGGAAAGGCTACGCAGGCACAAGGGAGCCCCTGGTGCGGACTGCTTCAGGGCATTGGCAGAGCACGCCAGGTACCTCTTTCCCACTTTCCTGAGGATATCAGTAGGCAAGGCATCCCCACTCAGCATCTCTTGCCTCTCTCTGTCTCTCTCTGCTTGTCTTCGTTCTCTGAAATCTCTTCCTTCTCCCCCTTGTCACTTCACACCTTGGAGTGCCTGACAGAGGGCCTAGAGACCAAAGAGCAAAGGGGGAAGGCCTCTGGCTCTACTGCTTGCCCATGGGGAGAGAAGTTCTGGGAGTCTATCTGGAAGGTCTAGAGAGTAGTGATTGATTGGGGAGCTACATCACGGGCGGACCTGGCCAGGTGAAGCTTGACATCACCGTGGGACCTGGCCAGGTGAAGCTCGCTGACAAGTGGCAGCCTCTCCGGAGACTACTAATTCCGCTCCTAACATTCTATGCAAATAACCGGCTGAGTGCCATGGGCAGAAAACATTGACACATACCTGCCAGAGGCCTATTCTGGGTCTGGAGAGTCCACCCTGGTCTCCCCTGCAACTCATCATCTCAGCACACACTTTGCCTGCACGCATGGAAACCGCCTCTCTCCACGAATGTCTTCACCTGCTAGGAAACACACGATGTCACTCAGCCAAAGGAGAGCACAGGCCAAGTCAACTGAAGCCCCCATTTTCAAGATTTTGCCCTCTGCTGCTCCACAGCCTCCGGTGGCACACTGCATGTGCGTCACTTCTCGGTAGACGAGGCCGAAATCCGGGCATCCAGGGCCCCAGCCGTCCAGAATCTACGGATGGCGGCATATGGATCACCTCTTTGCCTCGTACAGCAGGGAGGCCTGGGCCCTAGACTGGCTCCGCTAGAGCTCCACGACCTCAGCTATTTTCCCTGACCTTTGGCCTGTGCCCTCGTGAGTGTGTCATCTCTACTTCCACTTCTCTTCCCACCACACTGAATCCGCCACCTGCGGATACCTGAGCGTGGACATCAACATCTATCACTGGCTGCAGTGTCACAGGTCACTAGGTGTCTAGGCTCAGGCTGACCTTGGCTGTCTTCTGCCCAGGCAAGGAACCTAATCCTTCCAAGGAAATCAGGACACGTGCTCACTGGCCGACATCCTTTCTTTCATCCACACAGCGGTCTAGATGAGGGGAAAGAGGCCAGGTAGGCCAGGTGAGGGCTGAGTGTGGGGCCTAAGGCTTCTTTCCCAATCACCATGCTGACAGCCACCGGAAGGCTGGGCGGAACTTCGGACGGGGACGAGTCACAAACACTCAGCCAATAGGAGAGGTCCAGCCTAACCGGCCAGTTCCGCAGAGCCCTCCATTTTACCCATGGACAGACAACGGCCCCTTGCGTCTTTGGCCACAAAATCCAGGGCACCCAGGGAATAACTTCACAGTAGGCAACCCCTGATGTGAACACGTTCGACACACTGGGACAGCAGGCAGGTACCTCTTTTCCACTTACGCTAGGATATCACTAGGCAAGGCGCCCTTCCTCAGCATCTCTGGCCTCTCACGTATGTGTTCACTCAGAGGAATCTCTTCATTCTACCCCTGAGACACATCACAAGTATGAGGGGCCTGAGAGAGAGCCTAGAGATGGAACGGGGGAGGCTTCTGGCTGTACTGCTTCCCCGTGGGGACAGAATAGCAGGTAGTCTCTCTGGAAGGTCTTAGCTTCTGTTGACTGACACGCGCAATACAGTAGGGGCGGACCCTGGCCAGGTGGAGCTTGTGGGCAGATGCAACCTCTCCGGCGACGAATAATTGCGCTGCTGCTTTGTATGGTGAAAACCTCCCCCCGCCAAGGGGGATGGGTAGAAAACATTGACCCACACCCGCCAGGGGCCTTTCCTGGGACTAAAGATCCCAACGTGGTCCCAACGTCGTCACCCTCTCAACACACACCTTTCCTGCACACGTAATCCTGCCTTTCTCCGTCAGGGCCCTATCCTACCAGGAAAAAAAGGAAGCCGCTCAAAGAGGCCGATGCCAGGGAAATCGAGGAAACACTGCCAGTTTCCAAATTTTTGCTGTCTACACGTCCCCGCCTCCGGTGCAAGGCTGCCTATGTGGTCGGGCTCCGAAGGCAAGGCCGAAATCCTGGCAGCCTGGGCCCCAGCAGTGCAATGGTTGATGGACGTGGGGACACGGATGACCTGTTCACCACACACAGGAGGGATCCTTGGGCCCTTCACTGGCTCGCCATTCAGCTCCACGACGTCCACTACTGGCCCTGGCCTTTGCTTTGGCTGGTGCCCCATTAAACGTGTGCTCCGGAGCGATCTTTCTCCACCCATCACTAGCATTCTGCCACCAGGGGATATGTGAGTGTGGGAGTCACCATTTGTCACTGGCAGCAGTGTCACAAGTCACTAGACTTCCAGCTACCCGCTGACCTAGGCTGCCTTCTGCCCCAGGCAAGGTCCCGAATCCTTTATCCCAGATGCTGACACCTGGGCACTGGCGGACATTGATTTTTATCAACACAGAGGTCTGAGTGAGGGTCAGAGGGCCAGGTAGGTGAAGTGAAGGCCAGGTGGGTGGGGCTGAGGCTTCTTTGCCATCACCATAGAGACAGTCCCCCCACCGCAAGAGTGGGCGGAGCTTGGGATGGGCCTGGTGACAAGACTGAGCCAATGGCAGAGATCCGGCCCGCCAGGCAGATGACACAGGGCCCTCCATTGGGACCTATGACCCCTAGTGGCCACAGGATTTGAGCACGCCCCGGGAAAGGCTACGCAGGCACAAGGGAGCCCCTGGTGCGGACTGCTTCAGGGCATTGGCAGAGCACGCCAGGTACCTCTTTCCCACTTTCCTGAGGATATCAGTAGGCAAGGCATCCCCACTCAGCATCTCTTGCCTCTCTCTGTCTCTCTCTGCTTGTCTTCGTTCTCTGAAATCTCTTCCTTCTCCCCCTTGTCACTTCACACCTTGGAGTGCCTGACAGAGGGCCTAGAGACCAAAGAGCAAAGGGGGAAGGCCTCTGGCTCTACTGCTTGCCCATGGGGAGAGAAGTTCTGGGAGTCTATCTGGAAGGTCTAGAGAGTAGTGATTGATTGGGGAGCTACATCACGGGCGGACCTGGCCAGGTGAAGCTTGACATCACCGTGGGACCTGGCCAGGTGAAGCTCGCTGACAAGTGGCAGCCTCTCCGGAGACTACTAATTCCGCTCCTAACATTCTATGCAAATAACCGGCTGAGTGCCATGGGCAGAAAACATTGACACATACCTGCCAGAGGCCTATTCTGGGTCTGGAGAGTCCACCCTGGTCTCCCCTGCAACTCATCATCTCAGCACACACTTTGCCTGCACGCATGGAAACCGCCTCTCTCCACGAATGTCTTCACCTGCTAGGAAACACACGATGTCACTCAGCCAAAGGAGAGCACAGGCCAAGTCAACTGAAGCCCCCATTTTCAAGATTTTGCCCTCTGCTGCTCCACAGCCTCCGGTGGCACACTGCATGTGCGTCACTTCTCGGTAGACGAGGCCGAAATCCGGGCATCCAGGGCCCCAGCCGTCCAGAATCTACGGATGGCGGCATATGGATCACCTCTTTGCCTCGTACAGCAGGGAGGCCTGGGCCCTAGACTGGCTCCGCTAGAGCTCCACGACCTCAGCTATTTTCCCTGACCTTTGGCCTGTGCCCTCGTGAGTGTGTCATCTCTACTTCCACTTCTCTTCCCACCACACTGAATCCGCCACCTGCGGATACCTGAGCGTGGACATCAACATCTATCACTGGCTGCAGTGTCACAGGTCACTAGGTGTCTAGGCTCAGGCTGACCTTGGCTGTCTTCTGCCCAGGCAAGGAACCTAATCCTTCCAAGGAAATCAGGACACGTGCTCACTGGCCGACATCCTTTCTTTCATCCACACAGCGGTCTAGATGAGGGGAAAGAGGCCAGGTAGGCCAGGTGAGGGCTGAGTGTGGGGCCTAAGGCTTCTTTCCCAATCACCATGCTGACAGCCACCGGAAGGCTGGGCGGAACTTCGGACGGGGACGAGTCACAAACACTCAGCCAATAGGAGAGGTCCAGCCTAACCGGCCAGTTCCGCAGAGCCCTCCATTTTACCCATGGACAGACAACGGCCCCTTGCGTCTTTGGCCACAAAATCCAGGGCACCCAGGGAATAACTTCACAGTAGGCAACCCCTGATGTGAACACGTTCGACACACTGGGACAGCAGGCAGGTACCTCTTTTCCACTTACGCTAGGATATCACTAGGCAAGGCGCCCTTCCTCAGCATCTGTGGCCTCTCACGTATGTGTTCACTCAGAGGAATCTCTTCATTCTACCCCTGAGACACATCACAAGTATGAGGGGCCTGAGAGAGAGCCTAGAGATGGAACGGGGGAGGCTTCTGGCTGTACTGCTTCCCCGTGGGGACAGAATAGCAGGTAGTCTCTCTGGAAGGTCTTAGCTTCTGTTGACTGACACGCGCAATACAGTAGGGGCGGACCCTGGCCAGGTGGAGCTTGTGGGCAGATGCAACCTCTCCGGCGACGAATAATTGCGCTGCTGCTTTGTATGGTGAAAACCTCCCCCCGCCAAGGGGGATGGGTAGAAAACATTGACCCACACCCGCCAGGGGCCTTTCCTGGGACTAAAGATCCCAACGTGGTCCCAACGTCGTCACCCTCTCAACACACACCTTTCCTGCACACGTAATCCTGCCTTTCTCCGTCAGGGCCCTATCCTACCAGGAATAAAAGGAAGCCGCTCAAAGAGGCCGATGCCAGGGAAATCGAGGAAACACTGCCAGTTTCCAAATTTTTGCTGTCTACACGTCCCCGCCTCCGGTGCAAGGCTGCCTATGTGGTCGGGCTCCGAAGGCAAGGCCGAAATCCTGGCAGCCTGGGCCCCAGCAGTGCAATGGTTGATGGACGTGGGGACACGGATGACCTGTTCACCACACACAGGAGGGATCCTTGGGCCCTTCACTGGCTCGCCATTCAGCTCCACGACGTCCACTACTGGCCCTGGCCTTTGCTTTGGCTGGTGCCCCATTAAACGTGTGCTCCGGAGCGATGTTTCTCCACCCATCACTAGCATTCTGCCACCAGGGGATATGTGAGTGTGGGAGTCACCATTTGTCACTGGCAGCAGTGTCACAAGTCACTAGACTTCCAGCTACCCGCTGACCTAGGCTGCCTTCTGCCCCAGGCAAGGTCCCGAATCCTTTATCCCAGATGCTGACACCTGGGCACTGGCGGACATTGATTTTTATCAACACAGAGGTCTGAGTGAGGGTCAGAGGGCCAGGTAGGTGAAGTGAAGGCCAGGTGGGTGGGGCTGAGGCTTCTTTGCCAACACCATAGAGACAGTCCCCCCACCGCAAGAGTGGGCGGAGCTTGGGATGGGCCTGGTGACAAGACTGAGCCAATGGCAGAGATCCGGCCCGCCAGGCAGATGACACAGGGCCCTCCATTGTGACCTATGACCCCTAGTGGCCACAGGATTTGAGCACGCCCCGGGAAAGGCTACGCAGGCACAAGGGAGCCCCTGGTGCGGACTGCTTCAGGGCATTGGCAGAGCACGCCAGGTACCTCTTTCCCACTTTCCTGAGGATATCAGTAGGCAAGGCATCCCCACTCAGCATCTCTTGCCTCTCTCTGTCTCTCTCTGCTTGTCTTCGTTCTCTGAAATCTCTTCCTTCTCCCCCTTGTCACTTCACACCTTGGAGTGCCTGACAGAGGGCCTAGAGACCAAAGAGCAAAGGGGGAAGGCCTCTGGCTCTACTGCTTGCCCATGGGGAGAGAAGTTCTGGGAGTCTATCTGGAAGGTCTAGAGAGTAGTGATTGATTGGGGAGCTACATCACGGGCGGACCTGGCCAGGTGAAGCTTGACATCACCGTGGGACCTGGCCAGGTGAAGCTCGCTGACAAGTGGCAGCCTCTCCGGAGACTACTAATTCCGCTCCTAACATTCTATGCAAATAACCGGCTGAGTGCCATGGGCAGAAAACATTGACACATACCTGCCAGAGGCCTATTCTGGGTCTGGAGAGTCCACCCTGGTCTCCCCTGCAACTCATCATCTCAGCACACACTTTGCCTGCACGCATGGAAACCGCCTCTCTCCACGAATGTCTTCACCTGCTAGGAAACACACGATGTCACTCAGCCAAAGGAGAGCACAGGCCAAGTCAACTGAAGCCCCCATTTTCAAGATTTTGCCCTCTGCTGCTCCACAGCCTCCGGTGGCACACTGCATGTGCGTCACTTCTCGGTAGACGAGGCCGAAATCCGGGCATCCAGGGCCCCAGCCGTCCAGAATCTACGGATGGCGGCATATGGATCACCTCTTTGCCTCGTACAGCAGGGAGGCCTGGGCCCTAGACTGGCTCCGCTAGAGCTCCACGACCTCAGCTATTTTCCCTGACCTTTGGCCTGTGCCCTCGTGAGTGTGTCATCTCTACTTCCACTTCTCTTCCCACCACACTGAATCCGCCACCTGCGGATACCTGAGCGTGGACATCAACATCTATCACTGGCTGCAGTGTCACAGGTCACTAGGTGTCTAGGCTCAGGCTGACCTTGGCTGTCTTCTGCCCAGGCAAGGAACCTAATCCTTCCAAGGAAATCAGGACACGTGCTCACTGGCCGACATCCTTTCTTTCATCCACACAGCGGTCTAGATGAGGGGAAAGAGGCCAGGTAGGCCAGGTGAGGGCTGAGTGTGGGGCCTAAGGCTTCTTTCCCAATCACCATGCTGACAGCCACCGGAAGGCTGGGCGGAACTTCGGACGGGGACGAGTCACAAACACTCAGCCAATAGGAGAGGTCCAGCCTAACCGGCCAGTTCCGCAGAGCCCTCCATTTTACCCATGGACAGACAACGGCCCCTTGCGTCTTTGGCCACAAAATCCAGGGCACCCAGGGAATAACTTCACAGTAGGCAACCCCTGATGTGAACACGTTCGACACACTGGGACAGCAGGCAGGTACCTCTTTTCCACTTACGCTAGGATATCACTAGGCAAGGCGCCCTTCCTCAGCATCTCTGGCCTCTCAGGTATGTGTTCACTCAGAGGAATCTCTTCATTCTACCCCTGAGACACATCACAAGTATGAGGGGCCTGAGAGAGAGCCTAGAGATGGAACGGGGGAGGCTTCTGGCTGTACTGCTTCCCCGTGGGGACAGAATAGCAGGTAGTCTCTCTGGAAGGTCTTAGCTTCTGTTGACTGACACGCGCAATACAGTAGGGGCGGACCCTGGCCAGGGGGAGCTTGTGGGCAGATGCAACCTCTCCGGCGACGAATAATTGCGCTGCTGCTTTGTATGGTGAAAACCTCCCCCCGCCAAGGGGGATGGGTAGAAAACATTGACCCACACCCGCCAGGGGCCTTTCCTGGGACTAAAGATCCCAACGTGGTCTCAACGTCGTCACCCTCTCAACACACACCTTTCCTGCACACGTAATCCTGCCTTTCTCCGTCAGGGCCCTATCCTACCAGGAAAAAAAGCAAGCCGCTCAAAGAGGCCCATGCCAGGGAAATCGAGGAAACACTGCCAGTTTCCAAATTTTTGCTGTCTACACGTCCCCGCCTCCGGTGCAAGGCTGCCTATGTGGCCGGGCTCCGAAGGCAAGGCCGAAATCCTGGCAGCCTGGGCCCCAGCAGTGCAATGGTTGATGGACGTGGGGACACGGATGACCTGTTCGCCACATACAGGAGGGATCCTTGGGCCCTTCACTGGCTCGTCATTCAGCTCCACGATGTCCACTACTGGCCCTGGCCTTTGCTTTGGCTGGTGCCCCATTAAACGTGTGCTCCGGAGCGATCTTTCTCCACCCATCACTAGCATTCTGCCACCAGGGGATATGTGAGTGTGGGAGTCACCATTTGTCACTGGCAGCAGTGTCACAAGTCACTAGACTTCCAGCTACCCGCTGACCTAGGCTGCCTTCTGCCCCAGGCAAGGTCCCGAATCCTTTATCCCAGATGCTGACACCTGGGCACTGGCGGACATTGATTTTTATCAACACAGAGGTCTGAGTGAGGGTCAGAGGGCCAGGTAGGTGAAGTCAAGGCCAGGTGGGCGGGGCTGAGGCTTCTTTGCCATCACCATAGAGACAGTCCCCCCACCGCAAGAGTGGGCGGAGCTTGGGATGGGCCTGGTGACAAGACTGAGCCAATGGCAGAGATCCGGCCCGCCAGGCAGATGACACAGGGCCCTCCATTGTGACCTATGACCCCTAGTAGCCACAGGATTTGAGCACGCCCCGGGAAAGGCTACGCAGGCACAAGGGAGCCCCTGGTGCGGACTGCTTCAGGGCATTGGCAGAGCACGCCAGGTACCTCTTTCCCACTTTCCTGAGGATATCAGTAGGCAAGGCATCCCCACTCAGCATCTCTTGCCTCTCTCTCTCTCTCTCTCTGCTTGTCTTCGTTCTCTGAAATCTCTTCCTTCTCCCCCTTGTCACTTCACACCTTGGAGTGCCTGACAGAGGGCCTAGAGACCAAAGAGCAAAGGGGGAAGGCCTCTGGCTCTACTGCTTGCCCATGGGGAGAGAAGTTCTGGGAGTCTATCTGGAAGGTCTAGAGAGTAGTGATTGATTGGGGAGCTACATCACGGGCGGACCTGGCCAGGTGAAGCTTGACATCACCGTGGGACCTGGCCAGGTGAAGCTCGCTGACAAGTGGCAGCCTCTCCGGAGACTACTAATTCCGCTCCTAACATTCTATGCAAATAACCGGCTGAGTGCCATGGGCAGAAAACATTGACACATACCTGCCAGAGGCCTATTCTGGGTCTGGAGAGTCCACCCTGGTCTCCCCTGCAACTCATCATCTCAGCACACACTTTGCCTGCACGCATGGAAACCGCCTCTCTCCACGAATGTCTTCACCTGCTAGGAAACACACGATGTCACTCAGCCAAAGGAGAGCACAGGCCAAGTCAACTGAAGCCCCCATTTTCAAGATTTTGCCCTCTGCTGCTCCACAGCCTCCGGTGGCACACTGCATGTGCGTCACTTCTCGGTAGACGAGGCCGAAATCCGGGCATCCAGGGCCCCAGCCGTCCAGAATCTACGGATGGCGGCATATGGATCACCTCTTTGCCTCGTACAGCAGGGAGGCCTGGGCCCTAGACTGGCTCCGCTAGAGCTCCACGACCTCAGCTATTTTCCCTGACCTTTGGCCTGTGCCCTCGTGAGTGTGTCATCTCTACTTCCACTTCTCTTCCCACCACACTGAATCCGCCACCTGCGGATACCTGAGCGTGGACATCAACATCTATCACTGGCTGCAGTGTCACAGGTCACTAGGTGTCTAGGCTCAGGCTGACCTTGGCTGTCTTCTGCCCAGGCAAGGAACCTAATCCTTCCAAGGAAATCAGGACACGTGCTCACTGGCCGACATCCTTTCTTTCATCCACACAGCGGTCTAGATGAGGGGAAAGAGGCCAGGTAGGCCAGGTGAGGGCTGAGTGTGGGGCCTAAGGCTTCTTTCCCAATCACCATGCTGACAGCCACCGGAAGGCTGGGCGGAACTTCGGACGGGGACGAGTCACAAACACTCAGCCAATAGGAGAGGTCCAGCCTAACCGGCCAGTTCCGCAGAGCCCTCCATTTTACCCATGGACAGACAACGGCCCCTTGCGTCTTTGGCCACAAAATCCAGGGCACCCAGGGAATAACTTCACAGTAGGCAACCCCTGATGTGAACACGTTCGACACACTGGGACAGCAGGCAGGTACCTCTTTTCCACTTACGCTAGGATATCACTAGGCAAGGCGCCCTTCCTCAGCATCTCTGGCCTCTCACGTATGTGTTCACTCAGAGGAATCTCTTCATTCTACCCCTGAGACACATCACAAGTATGAGGGGCCTGAGAGAGAGCCTAGAGATGGAATGGGGGAGGCTTCTGGCTGTACTGCTTCCCCGTGGGGACAGAATAGCAGGTAGTCTCTCTGGAAGGTCTTAGCTTCTGTTGACTGACACGCGCAATACAGTAGGGGCGGACCCTGGCCAGGGGGAGCTTGTGGGCAGATGCAACCTCTCCGGCGACGAATAATTGCGCTGCTGCTTTGTATGGTGAAAACCTCCCCCCGCCAAGGGGGATGGGTAGAAAACATTGACCCACACCCGCCAGGGGCCTTTCCTGGGACTAAAGATCCCAACGTGGTCTCAACGTCGTCACCCTCTCAACACACACCTTTCCTGCACACGTAATCCTGCCTTTCTCCGTCAGGGCCCTATCCTACCAGGAAAAAAAGCAAGCCGCTCAAAGAGGCCCATGCCAGGGAAATCGAGGAAACACTGCCAGTTTCCAAATTTTTGCTGTCTACACGTCCCCGCCTCCGGTGCAAGGCTGCCTATGTGGCCGGGCTCCGAAGGCAAGGCCGAAATCCTGGCAGCCTGGGCCCCAGCAGTGCAATGGTTGATGGACGTGGGGACACGGATGACCTGTTCGCCACATACAGGAGGGATCCTTGGGCCCTTCACTGGCTCGTCATTCAGCTCCACGATGTCCACTACTGGCCCTGGCCTTTGCTTTGGCTGGTGCCCCATTAAACGTGTGCTCCGGAGCGATCTTTCTCCACCCATCACTAGCATTCTGCCACCAGGGGATATGTGAGTGTGGGAGTCACCATTTGTCACTGGCAGCAGTGTCACAAGTCACTAGACTTCCAGCTACCCGCTGACCTAGGCTGCCTTCTGCCCCAGGCAAGGTCCCGAATCCTTTATCCCAGATGCTGACACCTGGGCACTGGCGGACATTGATTTTTATCAACACAGAGGTCTGAGTGAGGGTCAGAGGGCCAGGTAGGTGAAGTCAAGGCCAGGTGGGCGGGGCTGAGGCTTCTTTGCCATCACCATAGAGACAGTCCCCCCACCGCAAGAGTGGGCGGAGCTTGGGATGGGCCTGGTGACAAGACTGAGCCAATGGCAGAGATCCGGCCCGCCAGGCAGATGACACAGGGCCCTCCATTGTGACCTATGACCCCTAGTGGCCACAGGATTTGAGCACGCCCCGGGAAAGGCTACGCAGGCACAAGGGAGCCCCTGGTGCGGACTGCTTCAGGGCATTGGCAGAGCACGCCAGGTACCTCTTTCCCACTTTCCTGAGGATATCAGTAGGCAAGGCATCCCCACTCAGCATCTCTTGCCTCTCTCTCTCTCTCTCTCTGCTTGTCTTCGTTCTCTGAAATCTCTTCCTTCTCCCCCTTGTCACTTCACACCTTGGAGTGCCTGACAGAGGGCCTAGAGACCAAAGAGCAAAGGGGGAAGGCCTCTGGCTCTACTGCTTGCCCATGGGGAGAGAAGTTCTGGGAGTCTATCTGGAAGGTCTAGAGAGTAGTGATTGATTGGGGAGCTACATCACGGGCGGACCTGGCCAGGTGAAGCTTGACATCACCGTGGGACCTGGCCAGGTGAAGCTCGCTGACAAGTGGCAGCCTCTCCGGAGACTACTAATTCCGCTCCTAACATTCTATGCAAATAACCGGCTGAGTGCCATGGGCAGAAAACATTGACACATACCTGCCAGAGGCCTATTCTGGGTCTGGAGAGTCCACCCTGGTCTCCCCTGCAACTCATCATCTCAGCACACACTTTGCCTGCACGCATGGAAACCGCCTCTCTCCACGAATGTCTTCACCTGCTAGGAAACACACGATGTCACTCAGCCAAAGGAGAGCACAGGCCAAGTCAACTGAAGCCCCCATTTTCAAGATTTTGCCCTCTGCTGCTCCACAGCCTCCGGTGGCACACTGCATGTGCGTCACTTCTCGGTAGACGAGGCCGAAATCCGGGCATCCAGGGCCCCAGCCGTCCAGAATCTACGGATGGCGGCATATGGATCACCTCTTTGCCTCGTACAGCAGGGAGGCCTGGGCCCTAGACTGGCTCCGCTAGAGCTCCACGACCTCAGCTATTTTCCCTGACCTTTGGCCTGTGCCCTCGTGAGTGTGTCATCTCTACTTCCACTTCTCTTCCCACCACACTGAATCCGCCACCTGCGGATACCTGAGCGTGGACATCAACATCTATCACTGGCTGCAGTGTCACAGGTCACTAGGTGTCTAGGCTCAGGCTGACCTTGGCTGTCTTCTGCCCAGGCAAGGAACCTAATCCTTCCAAGGAAATGAGGACACGTGCTCACTGGCCGACATCCTTTCTTTCATCCACACAGCGGTCTAGATGAGGGGAAAGAGGCCAGGTAGGCCAGGTGAGGGCTGAGTGTGGGGCCTAAGGCTTCTTTCCCAATCACCATGGTGACAGCCACCGGAAGGCTGGGCGGAACTTCTGACGGGGACGAGTCACAAACACTCAGCCAATAGGAGAGGTCCAGCCTAACCGGCCAGTTCCGCAGAGCCCTCCATTTTACCCATGGACAGACAACGGCCCCTTGCGTCTTTGGCCACAAAATCCAGGGCACCCAGGGAATAACTTCACAGTAGGCAACCCCTGATGTGAACACGTTCGACACACTGGGACAGCAGGCAGGTACCTCTTTTCCACTTACGCTAGGATATCACTAGGCAAGGCGCACTTCCTCAGCATCTGTGGCCTCTCACGTATGTGTTCACTCAGAGGAATCTCTTCATTCTACCCCTGAGACACATCACAAGTATGAGGGGCCTGAGAGAGAGCCTAGAGATGGAACGGGGGAGGCTTCTGGCTGTACTGCTTCCCCGTGGGGACAGAATAGCAGGTAGTCTCTCTGGAAGGTCTTAGCTTCTGTTGACTGACACGCGCAATACAGTAGGGGCGGACCCTGGCCAGGGGGAGCTTGTGGGCAGATGCAACCTCTCCGGCGACGAATAATTGCGCTGCTGCTTTGTATGGTGAAAACCTCCCCCCGCCAAGGGGGATGGGTAGAGAACATTGACCCACACCTGCCAGGGGCCTTTCCTGGGACTAAAGATCCCAACGTGGTCTCAACGTCGTCACCCTCTCAACACACACCTTTCCTGCACACGTAATCCTGCCTTTCTCCGTCAGGGCCCTATCCTACCAGGAAAAAAAGCAAGCCGCTCAAAGAGGCCGATGCCAGGGAAATCGAGGAAACACTGCCAGTTTCCAAATTTTTGCTGTCTACACGTCCCCGCCTCCGGTACAAGGCTGCCTATGTGGCCGGGCTCCGAAGGCAAGGCCGAAATCCTGGCAGCCTGGGCCCCAGCAGTGCAATGGTTGATGGACGTGGGGACACGGATGACCTGTTCGCCACATACAGGAGGGATCCTTGGGCCCTTCACTGGCTCGCCATTCAGCTCCACGACGTCCACTACTGGCCCTGGCCTTTGCTTTGGCTGGTGCCCCATTAAACGTGTGCTCCGGAGCGATCTTTCTCCACCCATCACTAGCATTCTGCCACCAGGGGATATGTGAGTGTGGGAGTCACCATTTGTCACTGGCAGCAGTGTCACAAGTCACTAGACTTCCAGCTACCCGCTGACCTAGGCTGCCTTCTGCCCCAGGCAAGGTCCCGAATCCTTTATCCCAGATGCTGACACCTGGGCACTGGCGGACATTGATTTTTATCAACACAGAGGTCTGAGTGAGGGTCAGAGGGCCAGGTAGGTGAAGTCAAGGCCAGGTGGGCGGGGCTGAGGCTTCTTTGCCATCACCATAGAGACAGTCCCCCCACCGCAAGAGTGGGCGGAGCTTGGGATGGGCCTGGTGACAAGACTGAGCCAATGGCAGAGATCCGGCCCGCCAGGCAGATGACACAGGGCCCTCCATTGTGACCTATGACCCCTAGTGGCCACAGGATTTGAGCACGCCCCGGGAAAGGCTACGCAGGCACAAGGGAGCCCCTGGTGCGGACTGCTTCAGGGCATTGGCAGAGCACGCCAGGTACCTCTTTCCCACTTTCCTGAGGATATCAGTAGGCAAGGCATCCCCACTCAGCATCTCTTGCCTCTCTCTCTCTCTCTCTCTGCTTGTCTTCGTTCTCTGAAATCTCTTCCTTCTCCCCCTTGTCACTTCACACCTTGGAGTGCCTGACAGAGGGCCTAGAGACCAAAGAGCAAAGGGGGAAGGCCTCTGGCTCTACTGTTTGCCCATGGGGACAGAAGTTCTGGGAGTCTATCTGGAAGGTCTAGAGAGCAGTGATTGATTGGGGAGCTACATCACGGGCGGACCTGGCCAGGTGAAGCTTGACATCACCGTGGGACCTGGCCAGGTGAAGCTCGCTGACAAGTGGCAGCCTCTCCGGAGACTACTAATTCCGCTCCTAACATTCTATGCAAATAACCGGCTGAGTGCCATGGGCAGAAAACATTGACACATACCTGCCAGAGGCCTATTCTGGGTCTGGAGAGTCCACCCTGGTCTCCCCTGCAACTCATCATCTCAGCACACACTTTGCCTGCACGCATGGAAACCGCCTCTCTCCACGAATGTCTTCACCTGCTAGGAAACACACGATGTCACTCAGCCAAAGGAGAGCACAGGCCAAGTCAACTGAAGCCCCCATTTTCAAGATTTTGCCCTCTGCTGCTCCACAGCCTCCGGTGGCACACTGCATGTGCGTCACTTCTCGGTAGACGAGGCCGAAATCCGGGCATCCAGGGCCCCAGCCGTCCAGAATCTACGGATGGCGGCATATGGATCACCTCTTTGCCTCGTACAGCAGGGAGGCCTGGGCCCTAGACTGGCTCCGCTAGAGCTCCACGACCTCAGCTATTTTCCCTGACCTTTGGCCTGTGCCCTCGTGAGTGTGTCATCTCTACTTCCACTTCTCTTCCCACCACACTGAATCCGCCACCTGCGGATACCTGAGCGTGGACATCAACATCTATCACTGGCTGCAGTGTCACAGGTCACTAGGTGTCTAGGCTCAGGCTGACCTTGGCTGTCTTCTGCCCAGGCAAGGAACCTAATCCTTCCAAGGAAATCAGGACACGTGCTCACTGGCCGACATCCTTTCTTTCATCCACACAGCGGTCTAGATGAGGGGAAAGAGGCCAGGTAGGCCAGGTGAGGGCTGAGTGTGGGGCCTAAGGCTTCTTTCCCAATCACCATGGTGACAGCCACCGGAAGGCTGGGCGGAACTTCGGACGGGGACGAGTCACAAACACTCAGCCAATAGGAGAGGTCCAGCCTAACCGGCCAGTTCCGCAGAGCCCTCCATTTTACCCATGGACAGACAACGCCCCCTTGCGTCTTTGGCCACAAAATCCAGGGCACCCAGGGAATAACTTCACAGTAGGCAACCCCTGATGTGAACACGTTCGACACACTGGGACAGCAGGCAGGTACCTCTTTTCCACTTACGCTAGGATATCACTAGGCAAGGCGCCCTTCCTCAGCATCTGTGGCCTCTCACGTATGTGTTCACTCAGAGGAATCTCTTCATTCTACCCCTGAGACACATCACAAGTATGAGGGGCCTGAGAGAGAGCCTAGAGATGGAACGGGGGAGGCTTCTGGCTGTACTGCTTCCCCGTGGGGACAGAATAGCAGGTAGTCTCTCTGGAAGGTCTTAGCTTCTGTTGACTGACACGCGCAATACAGTAGGGGCGGACCCTGGCCAGGGTGAGCTTGTGGGCAGATGCAACCTCTCCGGCGACGAATAATTGCGCTGCTGCTTTGTATGGTGAAAACCTCCCCCCGCCAAGGGGGATGGGTAGAGAACATTGACCCACACCCGCCAGGGGCCTTTCCTGGGACTAAAGATCCCAACGTGGTCTCAACGTCGTCACCCTCTCAACACACACCTTTCCTGCACACGTAATCCTGCCTTTCTCCGTCAGGGCCCTATCCTACCAGGAAAAAAAGCAAGCCGCTCAAAGAGGCCGATGCCAGGGAAATCGAGGAAACACTGCCAGTTTCCAAATTTTTGCTGTCTACACGTCCCCGCCTCCGGTGCAAGGCTGCCTATGTGGCCGGGCTCCGAAGGCAAGGCCGAAATCCTGGCAGCCTGGGCCCCAGCAGTGCAATGGTTGATGGACGTGGGGACACGGATGACCTGTTCGCCACATACAGGAGGGATCCTTGGGCCCTTCACTGGCTCGCCATTCAGCTCCACGACGTCCACTACTGGCCCTGGCCTTTGCTTTGGCTGGTGCCCCATTAAACGTGTGCTCCGGAGCGATCTTTCTCCACCCATCACTAGCATTCTGCCACCAGGGGATATGTGAGTGTGGGAGTCACCATTTGTCACTGGCAGCAGTGTCACAAGTCACTAGACTTCCAGCTACCCGCTGACCTAGGCTGCCTTCTGCCCCAGGCAAGGTCCCGAATCCTTTATCCCAGATGCTGACACCTGGGCACTGGCGGACATTGATTTTTATCAACACAGAGGTCTGAGTGAGGGTCAGAGGGCCAGGTAGGTGAAGTCAAGGCCAGGTGGGCGGGGCTGAGGCTTCTTTGCCATCACCATAGAGACAGTCCCCCCACCGCAAGAGTGGGCGGAGCTTGGGATGGGCCTGGTGACAAGACTGAGCCAATGGCAGAGATCCGGCCCGCCAGGCAGATGACAATACTATCTCTCTATGGACCTATGACCCCTAGTGGCCACAGGATTTGAGCACGCCCCGGGAAAGGCTACGCAGGCACAAGGGAGCCCCTGGTGCGGACTGCTTCAGGGCATTGGCAGAGCACGCCAGGTACCTCTTTCCCACTTTCCTGAGGATATCAGTAGGCAAGGCATCCCCACTCAGCATCTCTTGCCTCTCTCTGTCTCTCTCTGCTTGTCTTCGTTCTCTGAAATCTCTTCCTTCTCCCCCTTGTCACTTCACACCTTGGAGTGCCTGACAGAGGGCCTAGAGACGAAAGAGCAAAGGGGGAAGGCCTCTGGCTCTACTGCTTGCCCATGGGGAGAGAAGTTCTGGGAGTCTATCTGGAAGGTCTAGAGAGTAGTGATTGATTGGGGAGCTACATCACGGGCGGACCTGGCCAGGTGAAGCTTGACATCACCGTGGGACCTGGCCAGGTGAAGCTCGCTGACAAGTGGCAGCCTCTCCGGAGACTACTAATTCCGCTCCTAACATTCTATGCAAATAACCGGCTGAGTGCCATGGGCAGAAAACATTGACACATACCTGCCAGAGGCCTATTCTGGGTCTGGAGAGTCCACCCTGGTCTCCCCTGCAACTCATCATCTCAGCACACACTTTGCCTGCACGCATGGAAACCGCCTCTCTCCACGAATGTCTTCACCTGCTAGGAAACACACGATGTCACTCAGCCAAAGGAGAGCACAGGCCAAGTCAACTGAAGCCCCCATTTTCAAGATTTTGCCCTCTGCTGCTCCACAGCCTCCGGTGGCACACTGCATGTGCGTCACTTCTCGGTAGACGAGGCCGAAATCCGGGCATCCAGGGCCCCAGCCGTCCAGAATCTACGGATGGCGGCATATGGATCACCTCTTTGCCTCGTACAGCAGGGAGGCCTGGGCCCTAGACTGGCTCCGCTAGAGCTCCACGACCTCAGCTATTTTCCCTGACCTTTGGCCTGTGCCCTCGTGAGTGTGTCATCTCTACTTCCACTTCTCTTCCCACCACACTGAATCCGCCACCTGCGGATACCTGAGCGTGGACATCAACATCTATCACTGGCTGCAGTGTCACAGGTCACTAGGTGTCTAGGCTCAGGCTGACCTTGGCTGTCTTCTGCCCAGGCAAGGAACCTAATCCTTCCAAGGAAATCAGGACACGTGCTCACTGGCCGACATCCTTTCTTTCATCCACACAGCGGTCTAGATGAGGGGAAAGAGGCCAGGTAGGCCAGGTGAGGGCTGAGTGTGGGGCCTAAGGCTTCTTTCCCAATCACCATGGTGACAGCCACCAGAAGGCTGGGCGGAACTTCGGACGGGGACGAGTCACAAACACTCAGCCAATAGGAGAGGTCCAGCCTAACCGGCCAGTTCCGCAGAGCCCTCCATTTTACCCATGGACAGACAACGGCCCCTTGCGTCTTTGGCCACAAAATCCAGGGCACCCAGGGAATAACTTCACAGTAGGCAACCCCTGATGTGAACACGTTCGACACACTGGGACAGCAGGCAGGTACCTCTTTTCCACTTACGCTAGGATATCACTAGGCAAGGCGCCCTTCCTCAGCATCTGTGGCCTCTCACGTATGTGTTCACTCAGAGGAATCTCTTCATTCTACCCCTGAGACACATCACAAGTATGAGGGGCCTGAGAGAGAGCCTAGAGATGGAACGGGGGAGGCTTCTGGCTGTACTGCTTCCCCGTGGGGACAGAATAGCAGGTAGTCTCTCTGGAAGGTCTTAGCTTCTGTTGACTGACACGCGCAATACAGTAGGGGCGGACCCTGGCCAGGGGGAGCTTGTGGGCAGATGCAACCTCTCCGGCGACGAATAATTGCGCTGCTGCTTTGTATGGTGAAAACCTCCCCCCGCCAAGGGGGATGGGTAGAGAACATTGACCCACACCTGCCAGGGGCCTTTCCTGGGACTAAAGATCCCAACGTGGTCTCAACGTCGTCACCCTCTCAACACACACCTTTCCTGCACACGTAATCCTGCCTTTCTCCGTCAGGGCCCTATCCTACCAGGAAAAAAAGCAAGCCGCTCAAAGAGGCCGATGCCAGGGAAATCGAGGAAACACTGCCAGTTTCCAAATTTTTGCTGTCTACACGTCCCCGCCTCCGGTGCAAGGCTGCCTATGTGGCCGGGCTCCGAAGGCAAGGCCGAAATCCTGGCAGCCTGGGCCCCAGCAGTGCAATGGTTGATGGACGTGGGGACACGGATGACCTGTTCGCCACATACAGGAGGGATCCTTGGGCCCTTCACTGGCTCGCCATTCAGCTCCACGACGTCCACTACTGGCCCTGGCCTTTGCTTTGGCTGGTGCCCCATTAAACGTGTGCTCCGGAGCGATCTTTCTCCACCCATCACTAGCATTCTGCCACCAGGGGATATGTGAGTGTGGGAGTCACCATTTGTCACTGGCAGCAGTGTCACAAGTCACTAGACTTCCAGCTACCCGCTGACCTAGGCTGCCTTCTGCCCCAGGGAAGGTCCCGAATCCTTTATCCCAGATGCTGACACCTGGGCACTGGCGGACATTGATTTTTATCAACACAGAGGTCTGAGTGAGGGTCAGAGGGCCAGGTAGGTGAAGTCAAGGCCAGGTGGGCGGGGCTGAGGCTTCTTTGCCATCACCATAGAGACAGTCCCCCCACCGCAAGAGTGGGCGGAGCTTGGGATGGGCCTGGTGACAAGACTGAGCCAATGGCAGAGATCCGGCCCGCCAGGCAGATGACACAGGGCCCTCCATTGTGACCTATGACCCCTAGTGGCCACAGGATTTGAGCACGCCCCGGGAAAGGCTACGCAGGCACAAGGGAGCCCCTGGTGCGGACTGCTTCAGGGCATTGGCAGAGCACGCCAGGTACCTCTTTCCCACTTTCCTGAGGATATCAGTAGGCAAGGCATCCCCACTCAGCATCTCTTGCCTCTCTCTCTCTCTCTCTCTGCTTGTCTTCGTTCTCTGAAATCTCTTCCTTCTCCCCCTTGTCACTTCACACCTTGGAGTGCCTGACAGAGGGCCTAGAGACCAAAGAGCAAAGGGGGAAGGCCTCTGGCTCTACTGCTTGCCCATGGGGAGAGAAGTTCTGGGAGTCTATCTGGAAGGTCTAGAGAGTAGTGATTGATTGGGGAGCTACATCACGGGCGGACCTGGCCAGGTGAAGCTTGACATCACCGTGGGACCTGGCCAGGTGAAGCTCGCTGACAAGTGGCAGCCTCTCCGGAGACTACTAATTCCGCTCCTAACATTCTATGCAAATAACCGGCTGAGTGCCATGGGCAGAAAACATTGACACATACCTGCCAGAGGCCTATTCTGGGTCTGGAGAGTCCACCCTGGTCTCCCCTGCAACTCATCATCTCAGCACACACTTTGCCTGCACGCATGGAAACCGCCTCTCTCCACGAATGTCTTCACCTGCTAGGAAACACACGATGTCACTCAGCCAAAGGAGAGCACAGGCCAAGTCAACTGAAGCCCCCATTTTCAAGATTTTGCCCTCTGCTGCTCCACAGCCTCCGGTGGCACACTGCATGTGCGTCACTTCTCGGTAGACGAGGCCGAAATCCGGGCATCCAGGGCCCCAGCCGTCCAGAATCTACGGATGGCGGCATATGGATCACCTCTTTGCCTCGTACAGCAGGGAGGCCTGGGCCCTAGACTGGCTCCGCTAGAGCTCCACGACCTCAGCTATTTTCCCTGACCTTTGGCCTGTGCCCTCGTGAGTGTGTCATCTCTACTTCCACTTCTCTTCCCACCACACTGAATCCGCCACCTGCGGATACCTGAGCGTGGACATCAACATCTATCACTGGCTGCAGTGTCACAGGTCACTAGGTGTCTAGGCTCAGGCTGACCTTGGCTGTCTTCTGCCCAGGCAAGGAACCTAATCCTTCCAAGGAAATCAGGACACGTGCTCACTGGCCGACATCCTTTCTTTCATCCACACAGCGGTCTAGATGAGGGGAAAGAGGCCAGGTAGGCCAGGTGAGGGCTGAGTGTGGGGCCTAAGGCTTCTTTCCCAATCACCATGCTGACAGCCACCGGAAGGCTGGGCGGAACTTCGGACGGGGACGAGTCACAAACACTCAGCCAATAGGAGAGGTCCAGCCTAACCGGCCAGTTCCGCAGAGCCCTCCATTTTACCCATGGACAGACAACGGCCCCTTGCGTCTTTGGCCACAAAATCCAGGGCACCCAGGGAATAACTTCACAGTAGGCAACCCCTGATGTGAACACGTTCGACACACTGGGACAGCAGGCAGGTACCTCTTTTCCACTTACGCTAGGATATCACTAGGCAAGGCGCCCTTCCTCAGCATCTGTGGCCTCTCACGTATGTGTTCACTCAGAGGAATCTCTTCATTCTACCCCTGAGACACATCACAAGTATGAGGGGCCTGAGAGAGAGCCTAGAGATGGAACGGGGGAGGCTTCTGGCTGTACTGCTTCCCCGTGGGGACAGAATAGCAGGTAGTCTCTCTGGAAGGTCTTAGCTTCTGTTGACTGACACGCGCAATACAGTAGGGGCGGACCCTGGCCAGGGGGAGCTTGTGGGCAGATGCAACCTCTCCGGCGACGAATAATTGCGCTGCTGCTTTGTATGGTGAAAACCTCCCCCCGCCAAGGGGGATGGGTAGAGAACATTGACCCACACCCGCCAGGGGCCTTTCCTGGGACTAAAGATCCCAACGTGGTCTCAACGTCGTCACCCTCTCAACACACACCTTTCCTGCACACGTAATCCTGCCTTTCTCCGTCAGGGCCCTATCCTACCAGGAAAAAAAAGCAAGCCGCTCAAAAAGGCCGATGCCAGGGAAATCGAGGAAACACTGCCAGTTTCCAAACTTTTGCTGTCTACACGTCCCCGCCTCCGGTGCAAGGCTGCCTATGTGGCCGGGCTCCGAAGGCAAGGCCGAAATCCTGGCAGCCTGGGCCCCAGCAGTGCAATGGTTGATGGACGTGGGGACACGGATGACCTGTTCGCCACATACAGGAGGGATCCTTGGGCCCTTCACTGGCTCGCCATTCAGCTCCACGACGTCCACTACTGGCCCTGGCCTTTGCTTTGGCTGGTGCCCCATTAAACGTGTGCTCCGGAGCGATCTTTCTCCACCCATCACTAGCGTTCTGCCACCAGGGGATATGTGAGTGTGGGAGTCACCATTTGTCACTGGCAGCAGCGTCACAAGTCACTAGGCTTCCAGCTACCCGCTGACCTAGGCTGCCTTTTGCCCCAGGCAAGGTCCCGAATCCTTTATCCCAGATGCTGACACCTGGGCACTGGCGGACATTGATTTTTATCAACACAGAGGTCTGAGTGAGGGTCAGAGGGCCAGGTAGGTGAAGTGAAGGCCAGGTGGGCGGGGCTGAGGCTTCTTTGCCATCACCATAGAGACAGTCCCCCCACCGCAAGAGTGGGCGGAGCTTGGGATGGGCCTGGTGACAAGACTGAGCCAATGGCAGAGATCCGGCCCGCCAGGCAGATGACACAGGGCCCTCCATTGTGACCTCTGACCCCTAGTGGCCACAGGATTTGAGCACGCCCCGGGAAAGGCTACGCAGGCACAAGGGAGCCCCTGGTGCGGACTGCTTCAGGGCATTGGCAGAGCACGCCAGGTACCTCTTTCCCACTTTCCTGAGGATATCAGTAGGCAAGGCATCCCCACTCAGCATCTCTTGCCTCTCTCTGTCTCTCTCTGCTTGTCTTCGTTCTCTGAAATCTCTTCCTTCTCCCCCTTGTCACTTCACACCTTGGAGTGCCTGACAGAGGGCCTAGAGACCAAAGAGCAAAGGGGGAAGGCCTCTGGCTCTACTGCTTCCCCACGGGGAGAGAAGTTCTGGGAGTCGATCTGGAAGGTCTAGAGAGCAGTGATTGATTGGGGAGCTACATCACGGGCGGACCTGGCCAGGTGAAGCTTGACATCACCGTGGGACCTGGCCAGGTGAAGCTTGCTGACAAGTGGCAGCCTCTCCGGAGACTACTAATTCCGCTCCTAACATTCTATGCAAATAACCGGCTGAGTGCCATGGGCAGAAAACATTGACACATACCTGCCAGAGGCCTATTCTGGGTCTGGAGAGTCCACCCTGGTCTCCCCTGCAACTCATCATCTCAGCACACACTTTGCCTGCACGCATGGAAACCGCCTCTCTCCACGAATGTCTTCACCTGCTAGGAAACACACGATGTCACTCAGCCAAAGGAGAGCACAGGCCAAGTCAACTGAAGCCCCCATTTTCAAGATTTTGCCCTCTGCTGCTCCACAGCCTCCGGTGGCACACTGCATGTGCGTCACTTCTCGGTAGACGAGGTCGAAATCCGGGCATCCAAGGAACCAGCCGTCCAGAATCTACGGATGGCGGCATATGGATCACCTCTTTGCCTCGTACAGCAGGGAGGCCTGGGCCCTAGACTGGCTCCGCTAGAGCTCCACGACCTCAGCTATTTTCCCTGACCTTTGGACCGTGCCCTCGTGAGTGTGTCATCTCTACTTCCACTTCTCTTCCCACCACACTGAATCCGCCACCTGCGGATACCTGAGCGTGGACATCAACATCTATCACTGGCTGCAGTGTCACAGGTCACTAGGTGTCTAGGCTCAGGCTGACCTTGGCTGTCTTCTGCCCAGGCAAGGAACCTAATCCTTCCAAGGAAATCAGGACACGTGCTCACTGGCCGACATCCTTTCTTTCATCCACACAGCGGTCTAGATGAGGGGAAAGAGGCCAGGTAGGCCAGGTGAGGGCTGAGTGTGGGGCCTAAGGCTTCTTTCCCAATCACCATGGTGACAGCCACCGGAAGGCTGGGCGGAACTTCTGACGGGGACGAGTCACAAACACTCAGCCAATAGGAGAGGTCCAGCCTAACCGGCCAGTTCCGCAGAGCCCTCCATTTTACCCATGGACAGACAACGCCCCCTTGCGTCTTTGGCCACAAAATCCAGGGCTCCCAGGGAATAACTTCACAGTAGGCAACCCCTGATGTGAACACGTTCGACACACTGGGACAGCAGGCAGGTACCTCTTTTCCACTTACGCTAGGATATCACTAGGCAAGGCGCCCTTCCTCAGCATCTGTGGCCTCTCACGTATGTGTTCACTCAGAGGAATCTCTTCATTCTACCCCTGAGACACATCACAAGTATGAGGGGCCTGAGAGAGAGCCTAGAGATGGAACGGGGGAGGCTTCTGGCTGTACTGCTTCCCCGTGGGGACAGAATAGCAGGTAGTCTCTCTGGAAGGTCTTAGCTTCTGTTGACTGACACGCGCAATACAGTAGGGGCGGACCCTGGCCAGGGGGAGCTTGTGGGCAGATGCAACCTCTCCGGCGACGAATAATTGCGCTGCTGCTTTGTATGGTGAAAACCTCCCCCCGCCAAGGGGGATGGGTAGAGAACATTGACCCACACCCGCCAGGGGCCTTTCCTGGGACTAAAGATCCCAACGTGGTCTCAACGTCGTCACCCTCTCAACACACACCTTTCCTGCACACGTAATCCTGCCTTTCTCCGTCAGGGCCCTATCCTACCAGGAAAAAAAAGCAAGCCGCTCAAAAAGGCCGATGCCAGGGAAATCGAGGAAACACTGCCAGTTTCCAAACTTTTGCTGTCTCCACGTCCCCGCCTCCGGTGCAAGGCTGCCTATGTGGTCGGGCTCCGAAGGCAAGGCCGAAATCCTGGCAGCCTGGGCCCCAGCAGTGCAATGGTTGATGGACGTGGGGACACGGATGACCTGTTCGCCACATACAGGAGGGATCCTTGGGCCCTTCACTGGCTCGCCATTCAGCTCCACGACGTCCACTACTGGCCCTGGCCTTTGCTTTGGCTGGTGCCCCATTAAACGTGTGCTCCGGAGCGATCTTTCTCCACCCATCACTAGCGTTCTGCCACCAGGGGATATGTGAGTGTGGGAGTCACCATTTGTCACTGGCAGCAGTGTCACAAGTCACTAGGCTTCCAGCTACCCGCTGACCTAGGCTGCCTTCTGCCCCAGGCAAGGTCCCGAATCCTTTATCCCAGATGCTGACACCTGGGCACTGGCGGACATTGATTTTTATCAACACAGAGGTCTGAGTGAGGGTCAGAGGGCCAGGTAGGTGAAGTGAAGGCCAGGTGGGCGGGGCTGAGGCTTCTTTGCCATCACCATAGAGACAGTCCCCCCACCGCAAGAGTGGGCGGAGCTTGGGATGGGCCTGGTGACAAGACTGAGCCAATGGCAGAGATCCGGCCCGCCAGGCAGATGACACAGGGCCCTCCATTGTGACCTATGACCCCTAGTGGCCACAGGATTTGAGCACGCCCCGGGAAAGGCTACGCAGGCACAAGGGAGCCCCTGGTGCGGACTGCTTCAGGGCATTGGCAGAGCACGCCAGGTACCTCTTTCCCACTTTCCTGAGGATATCAGGAGGCAAGGCATCCCCACTCAGCATCTCTTGCCTCTCTCTGTCTCTCTCTGCTTGTCTTCGTTCTCTGAAATCTCTTCCTTCTCCCCCTTGTCACTTCACACCTTGGAGTGCCTGACAGAGGGCCTAGAGACCAAAGAGCAAAGGGGGAAGGCCTCTGGCTCTACTGTTTGCCCATGGGGACAGAAGTTCTGGGAGTCTATCTGGAAGGTCTAGAGAGCAGTGATTGATTGGGGAGCTACATCACGGGCGGACCTGGCCAGGTGAAGCTTGACATCACCGTGGGACCTGGCCAGGTGAAGCTCGCTGACAAGTGGCAGCCTCTCCGGAGACTACTAATTCCGCTCCTAACATTCTATGCAAATAACCGGCTGAGTGCCATGGGCAGAAAACATTGACACATACCTGCCAGAGGCCTATTCTGGGTCTGGAGAGTCCACCCTGGTCTCCCCTGCAACTCATCATCTCAGCACACACTTTGCCTGCACGCATGGAAACCGCCTCTCTCCACGAATGTCTTCACCTGCTAGGAAACACACGATGTCACTCAGCCAAAGGAGAGCACAGGCCAAGTCAACTGAAGCCCCCATTTTCAAGATTTTGCCCTCTGCTGCTCCACAGCCTCCGGTGGCACACTGCATGTGCGTCACTTCTCGGTAGACGAGGTCGAAATCCGGGCATCCAGGGAACCAGCCGTTCAGAATCTACGGATGGCGGCATATGGATCACCTCTTTGCCTCGTACAGCAGGGAGGCCTGGGCCCTAGACTGGCTCCGCTAGAGCTCCACGACCTCAGCTATTTTCCCTGACCTTTGGCCTGTGCCCTCGTGAGTGTGTCATCTCTACTTCCACTTCTCTTCCCACCACACTGAATCCGCCACCTGCGGATACCTGAGCGTGGACATCAACATCTATCACTGGCTGCAGTGTCACAGGTCACTAGGTGTCTAGGCTCAGGCTGACCTTGGCTGTCTTCTGCCCAGGCAAGGAACCTAATCCTTCCAAGGAAATCAGGACACGTGCTCACTGGCCGACATCCTTTCTTTCATCCACACAGTGGTCTAGATGAGGGTAATGAGGCCAGGTAGGCCAGGTGAGGGCTGAGTGTGGGGCCTAAGGCTTCTTTCCCAATCACCATGGTGACAGCCACCGGAAGGCTGGGCGGAACTTCGGACGGGGACGAGTCACAAACACTCAGCCAATAGGAGAGGTCCAGCCTAACCGGCCAGTTCCGCAGAGCCCTCCATTTTACCCATGGACAGACAACGGCCCCTTGCGTCTTTGGCCACAAAATCCAGGGCACCCAGGGAATAACTTCACAGTAGGCAACCCCTGATGTGAACACGTTCAACACACTGGGACAGCAGGCAGGTACCTCTTTTCCACTTACGCTAGGATATCACTAGGCAAGGCGCCCTTCCTCAGCATCTGTGGCCTCTCACGTATGTGTTCACTCAGAGGAATCTCTTCATTCTACCCCTGAGACACATCACAAGTATGAGGGGCCTGAGAGAGAGCCTAGAGATGGAACGGGGGAGGCTTCTGGCTGTACTGCTTCCCCGTGGGGACAGAATAGCAGGTAGTCTCTCTGGAAGGTCTTAGCTTCTGTTGACTGACACGCGCAATACAGTAGGGGCGGACCCTGGCCAGGGGGAGCTTGTGGGCAGATGCAACCTCTCCGGCGACGAATAATTGCGCTGCTGCTTTGTATGGTCAAAACCTCCCCCTGCCAAGGGGGATGGGTAGAGAACATTGACCCACACCCGCCAGGGGCCTTTCCTGGGACTAAAGATCCCAACGTGGTCTCAACGTCGTCACCCTCTCAACACACACCTTTCCTGCACACGTAATCCTGCCTTTCTCCGTCAGGGCCCTATCCTACCAGGAAAAAAAAGCAAGCCGCTCAAAAAGGCCGATGCCAGGGAAATCGAGGAAACACTGCCAGTTTCCAAACTTTTGCTGTCTACACGTCCCCGCCTCCGGTGCAAGGCTGCCTATGTGGTCGGGCAACGAAGGCAAGGCCGAAATCCTGGCAGCCTGGGCCCCAGCAGTGCAATGGTTGATGGACGTGGGGACACGGATGACCTGTTCGCCACATACAGGAGGGATCCTTGGGCCCTTCACTGGCTCGCCATTCAGCTCCACGACGTCCACTACTGGCCCTGGCCTTTGCTTTGGCTGGTGCCCCATTCAACGTGTGCTCCGGAGCGATCTTTCTCCACCCATCACTAGCGTTCTGCCACCAGGGGATATGTGAGTGTGGGAGTCACCATTTGTCACTGGCAGCAGTGTCACAAGTCACTAGACTTCCAGCTACCCGCTGACCTAGGCTGCCTTCTGCCCCAGGCAAGGTCCCGAATCCTTTATCCCAGATGCTGACACCTGGGCACTGGCGGACATTGATTTTTATCAACACAGAGGTCTGAGTGAGGGTCAGAGGGCCAGGTAGGTGAAGTGAAGGCCAGGTGGGCGGGGCTGAGGCTTCTTTGCCATCACCATAGAGACAGTCCCCCCACCGCAAGAGTGGGCGGAGCTTGGGATGGGCCTGGTGACAAGACTGAGCCAATGGCAGAGATCCGGCCCGCCAGGCAGATGACACAGGGCCCTCCATTGTGACCTATGACCCCTAGTGGCCACAGGATTTGAGCACGCCCCGGGAAAGGCTACGCAGGCACAAGGGAGCCCCTGGTGCGGACTGCTTCAGGGCATTGGCAGAGCACGCCAGGTACCTCTTTCCCACTTTCCTGAGGATATCAGGAGGCAAGGCATCCCCACTCAGCATCTCTTGCCTCTCTCTGTCTCTCTCTGCTTGTCTTCGTTCTCTGAAATCTCTTCCTTCTCCCCCTTGTCACTTCACACCTTGGAGTGCCTGACAGAGGGCCTAGAGACCAAAGAGCAAAGGGGGAAGGCCTCTGGCTCTACTGTTTGCCCATGGGGACAGAAGTTCTGGGAGTCTATCTGGAAGGTCTAGAGAGCAGTGATTGATTGGGGAGCTACATCACGGGCGGACCTGGCCAGGTGAAGCTTGACATCACCGTGGGACCTGGCCAGGTGAAGCTCGCTGACAAGTGGCAGCCTCTCCGGAGACTACTAATTCCGCTCCTAACATTCTATGCAAATAACCGGCTGAGTGCCATGGGCAGAAAACATTGACACATACCTGCCAGAGGCCTATTCTGGGTCTGGAGAGTCCACCCTGGTCTCCCCTGCAACTCATCATCTCAGCACACACTTTGCCTGCACGCATGGAAACCGCCTCTCTCCACGAATGTCTTCACCTGCTAGGAAACACACGATGTCACTCAGCCAAAGGAGAGCACAGGCCAAGTCAACTGAAGCCCCCATTTTCAAGATTTTGCCCTCTGCTGCTCCACAGCCTCCGGTGGCACACTGCATGTGCGTCACTTCTCGGTAGACGAGGCCGAAATCCGGGCATCCAGGGCCCCAGCCGTCCAGAATCTACGGATGGCGGCATATGGATCACCTCTTT